>NC_026745.1:2176383-2201383 GCF_000149245.1 Cryptococcus neoformans H99
GAGCCTCAATTCTCTCGGCTTCGGTAACCCCTTCTGATTTAAAAAGCCAGAAAGCCTCGTCAGAGTCAAGATGCTTCAATCGTCTGCCATTCTCCCAGGCGGCGCATAAATCGGTAAACAGGCCAAGTAGCCCATTCAAGAGTAACTGGTCGCCCTCTGAAGTTCTCCCTCGTTCGCCAGTAGCATACTGCCACGCTCCACTTCTTTTGTCAAGAAGAACCGGAGGATGTTGAAAATGTTCCTTCCCCAAAGAACCAAGATCGCTGTGCGTTGATTACAAAGGGAGCATTTGCCGACATCGCCACTATCGGAACGGCTCCTGGAACATCTTCCGGGGAAGTCCAAAGTCCCAGGATCTATTTTCCTGCTGGTGTTGAGCTTTCTAGAGCACTCATTCAGCGCATTATGAACCTTTTGGAGCTCTTGATATTAATGTATCGGCTCCGGAACTAGCCCCATTACTGACGACATATGTTGATCTCCGATACATACTCTTTTCGACATTTGCATATTCGTTTTGCATATGATCATTGTTCTCTATAGCGACCCATGAGGCACCAAGGATGCTCTTTGGTACACTCAAAGCTGGCTGACCTGAGCGATTGGTATTAATTCAAATAAGATCAAGATCGTCGATCGTTGCTTACATATACAATAGTCGGGTCAGGTGAGGATGGCCTCCGTTGCGTGGCGAGACATAATGAGACTGAGTTGCATTTGTAGAATATGGCTGACGGCACGACTGGCTTACAATAAAGTGGTGAAAAACGCGATTAACTTAGGCTCGACACAAGCCCACGACTAACTGCGGTCTGTTGACATTGAAGTCATAGGAGAAGGTCACCAACAACGAAAGAATGAAAGAAGGCAAACGGGAACACAGGCGACGGATGGACTAGTTCCGGTTCCGATTTAATTATTGTGACTTATATTACAACAACGATAGATGCTTCATTACAAAAAGTGATGACGTTAAGCGATTACAGACCTCGGTCGTTAGAAACTCATTTGTCAGCGAAGATTTTGCTCCTTGCGGCAGCTTCATTGTTTCTTTTCCCTTGCAGCTGGTTTGATTTCTAGCTTAGCTGCTCTCTTTTCATATCCTCCACCGTTCCAGCACATTTGTAAATATGTCTGTCGACGAGGAAGACCAGCTGCAAGACGCTCAACTCCAGGAGGACGATGTTGTAGAAATTGTCGAGGATGACGGAGATATCCCAATGGACGAGGACGATGATGACAACGACAAGTACGATGCTGAGATAATCATCGGTGGCCCTGGTCCCGGAGAGGAAGACTTGATGATGAATGAGGAAGATGAAGGAGAGCAGAGAGCAGACAACAGTTGGGGTGTGAATGGTAAATGTTTCTTAGCGGATTGAAGATGTTAAACTGGATGACTAATGTTTGCTGCAGCTCTTCATAACCAGCAACAATCTATCTTTACAATCTCCCTACACCCCGCTTTCCCTAACCCTCCCATCGCCATCTCTGGCGGTGAAGATGACGCTGGATTCATCTTCTGTCCCATTCCTGCCGATTCTGAGACGTCCGCGTCCTCATCGTTTTTCAGTGCTGACACTTTCCCTCCCACGAAGTTGACTGGCCACACCGACTCCGTGGTTGCGGCTGGATGGAGCTTTGACGGCGAGATGGTTGCTACAGGTGGTATGGATGGAAAAGTCATTGTTTGGCAGAGAGTTAAGCCCCAAGAGTCAACGGATGAGGCGTCTGTGGATGAATGGAAAAATTGGAGTATGATCCAAGAGTTGGAAACCGGTACCGAGATAACTGTGGGTGACATTCGTCCAGATAAGAGGAGTGATCTGACTTGTATCAGTGGTTACAATGGCATCCCAAAGGTAACGTCATTGCCGCTGGTTGTGAGGACGCGACTGTCTGGTTATGGAACTGTATGTACCTTGGCAAGTCCCAATTTCACGCATTAACGGCGCTGACGCCATTCAGTGCCCTCTGGCAACACCCTCAATGTTCTTTCTTCTCACACTATGACCTCCACCGCCGGTCTCTTCCCGCCTCCGAATGGCCGTCAACTCCTCACCGCCTCACTCGACTCTTCTCTCATCCTCTGGGACCCCCGAGATCCCAACCCTGTATGGAAATCGTCCATCTTCATGCCAGCCAACTCTCCCGAACTCGATCCTGCCGAACACGGCATCACAGCTCTCGCTGTCTCTCCTAACGGCCAAATTGCCGCTGTGGGTGGTAGCAGTGGAAAGGTCAAGCTTATTAGCATGGCAAAAGGTGATGTGCTCGCCACAAGGTTAGTGGGTCACGCGGAGGGAGAGAGTGTGGAAGCGCTTCTGTTTGTGGATCTTTTGAATGGTGCTGCTGGAGGAAATAAGGGTGTCGTTTTGGTCAGCGCGGGAACAGATGGAAAAGCGTTTGTCTGGGATGTCGCTACTGGACGAGTACGAGCAGAGCTTCAACATGACGTACGTTTATCCCCTCTCCTCTCTATCATGTCCTTATTCAGTGTCTAACATTACGTTTGTAGGAACCTATAACCACCCTCGCCGGGCACCCCCATCCCCAACTTCACCTTGTCACTACTGCCTCCGCCGACTCCACTCTCAAGACATGGGATATCCGAACTGGGGCGCTCATCGCAACCCACACCGGTCATATGGGTGTCGTCAACGGTGTTGCTATCGCTCCTGCACGAGAAGGCAAGGTGGTCGTCAGTGCCGGTGATGAGGGTGTTAGCTTGATCTGGAAGGTTTAGAGGAGCATCAAAATGTTTGTAAACAGTATTGTCATGCATTATATATTGGGCTTATTAAACCATGTTGAGAGGTTACAGCAAACCAGGCAACAGCAGTCATAATTTATTCTTGCATGATCTTTTACATTATGTAGGTTTATGTGAAACACCATGTAAGAGCATGGTTTAAGACCAATGAGATCATTGTGACGATCGCATACCACCCTGAGCCCAAGCATCCGCAACCGTCCAATGGTTGAACAATGATTCTCGGTCTCTTGCTGTTTGAACGGCATACAAGGCGTCGTGGCGAATATGAAGAAGGTTCTGTCTTTGTATATTCTATCCACGACGTCAATATAGAGAAGATAAAAGGGCAAGGAAGTAAATGGAAAATGGAGACGCACAACATGATCGCATAACTGGCGAAAGATGGAGTCTCGGATGTCGAATAATACCAGAGGCGAATCAAACTATCAGACTGGTCACCGTTGCCATATATATTGTCTCGGAGGAGTGAAACCTACTTCGACGACTCGCCCACCGTCCAATACAAGTATCCGATCGTAATACGCCAAAGTATGGAGTCGATGAGCAATTGAGATTAACTGAATCCGTTGTTACCTTGCATGCAACCTAATATACAGAATGATGCCATAAGACTCACTGTAACACCTTTCAAATGGTTCTGAATGATCCTTTGGATTAAGGCATCAGTTTCATCATCAACAGACGAAGTGGCTTCGTCTAATAAGAGGATCTTTGTGTCTCGAGCCATAGCTCTCATCAATGCCACTACATCTCATATAAGCTCCTTTACTGTCCCCATGCAATACTTCCAGCGACTTACACAGTTGTTTTTCACCCCCACTGAAGTTACTTCCCCCATCGCTGACAGGAGCGTCTAACTTGAATTTTTCTCGAAGAGATTGTGAAGATGGCATGATAGGATCTAAGTGGATGAGGGAAAGAAGTGCGTTCAGATGAGCGTCGGTGTTCTGTCCTTTTGGATCTATGTTCTCTCTGGAATGATAATTAGCCAGGCTTCGGCAGACGAAATAGTCACTTACCTGACTGTACCTTCAAATAAGAAAGCTTCTTGAGGGATCAGGCCAACTCCATTTCTAAGCGTGTCTATCCCAATTTTCTTGATATCTACCCCGTCGATTTCCACCTGACCTCTTATCCCTTCATCATCAACAGCTCGCATAATTGCCCCCACAAGGCTGCTCTTCCCTGCTCCAGTCCGTCCTATCACGCCGACTTTTTCTCCTGGTCTCACAGAGAAGCTCAATTTCTTGAGAATCCAAGGCGCGTCGGGAGAGTACCGGAGAGATAAGTCTTTAAACTTGACAGAACCATGATTAGGCCAGATCTTTGGGTCGGAGGGGAGGATGGCAGGGAGTTCAGTGGGAAGGGAGGTGTAGTTGATTATACGTTCGGCATTGTTCTGAGATTGTATCAGCATTACCGTACCGAAAGATGACAAGATAGTTACCATTTCCATCTCCACTTGAGCATAAAGAGAGACAAGGTTTGAGAACAAGGCGGCAGCTGACAGTGCATAGGAGAAGACAACACCGAAAGATGAGGCGTTGACTGTGGCACGAAACACAACACCGAATATGGCGATTAGCTACAAAGTCTGATAAGCATCACTACGCTAGAGTAATAGTAGAGCGATGCACACCAGGATGAGAAGGTTTGCTGACAGATCAAGCCGGACACCTAGCCATCTATCTTAATTCATCAGTCGTTGCTCTAAGTGCATTCGGCTGACTGACCTTTGGATTACAAGCTGTAAGGAATTTTAGCCATTACCATGCAATAAATCAGATCATAAAAAACTCACAGTCAGAATATACGCTCGCTAAGTTACCCAAAAAAGGTTAGCACTACCCTGAATGGTAGATTGAATGTACTCACTCCCTCAGCATTGATTGCATCTTGCATCCTTCTCTCAAAAACGGACTGTTTACCGAAGGCGCGTATGACAGCAGAACCCGACAACTACAGCTTTCGATCAATTGACTGTATTGACATTATGAAAACGGAACAAACCTGTTCTCCAAAAGAGCTATAGATACGAGATCTCATAATGGAGTCAATACGTTTGGTTTCACGGGAAGTTCGTCTGTAGTAAGAGCCGGCAATATACTAACGATCCAGTCAGTGTGGTCATACCAAGTAAGAAGTACTTACATAGAAGATCGTGAGTGGGATGAAGGCCAATCCCAGCCAAGGATATGAGTAAAGAATGAGACCGAAGGTTCCGATAGCGGAAAGACCGTTGCTAAAGCACGTGTATGGTTAGATACCATGTACAGCTCATTTGCGGTGAGCCTTACACGAGTAGAGTCTCCCACGAGAATGCCATCCTGTCATCAAGCATCTCAATATCTTAGTTTCCGTTAGCTTGAAAAGCCCTTTTTCTCGGAACATACAAGCGTCCTTACCTTTTGATAACCTATTGATGATTCTTCCGCTCTGGAGTTTTGTCAGTGACTAAACTGACCTTTAGATGAAAACCCACGGGAGTCTGACCGTGCCATTTCATTGGCGCCCTCATGACGTGTTCCCATGCTCTTGCAAAGAGAGCGTAAGAAGACCCAAGACCAGCCAGGAACATAGCATAGGATGCAACAAACTGATTTGGTTGTTAGCAAGGTCTTTGAGTTAGGAAAGAAAGTGCGGTTAACCGTAAAAAGACCGATCCCTACACTAAGGCCGGCGTACACTGCCATGTACTCTCCCTGAGTCAGACTCCAGCTATCGGCAGACCAAAAACCGAGCAGTAAGTTATTTCCCACTGTCGCTACCTGTGTCAATATAAGCATGGATCCAAAGAGAAGCGGCCATATCGGGTTTCCGATGGCTGACAAGTACGTCGCGTAGATGGACCACGGAATAGATCCAGTTTGGCGATCCTCTTCCATAGGATCTTGGGAAGTTTTTTTTTCATATTCTTTAGATTCCATACCGGGTGAGGTTGGTGGTTTGAATGAAGGGGTTGTTAGAGGCGGTGTCAATGTATGAGCTCGAGACTGTCTTTCAGCTGAGTCAACCTCATTGAAGAGGCTCTTGAACGGTCCCTGCTGCCTCTTCAAGTCATCATACCTTCCCATCTGTGCCACCCTCCCTACCCCATGTCCATCACTTTCCATTACGACAACCCAATCAGCCCTCGATAAAATAGCCAGGTGATGAGTTACGAGAATCCTGGTTCGGCTTGCGAGTGGACCAGAGATAATACAGTTCTCAAATATGTGATGGGCGACGTGAGCATCAACTGCTGAGAGAGGGTCGTCAAGAAGTACTATGGAGGATTCGGCATAAGCTGCACGGGCCAGGGAGAGACGTTGGCGCTGGCCACCTGACAGAAGAAGACCTTTTTCTCCTACGTCGGTGCTTGGTTTGACTTAGCCGAAGGACTGTTATAGGAACAGTATGTCACTCACAGATCTCCGTCAGACATGGCTTGGACATCAATTCTCAGAGCGCAAGCATCGATTACAGCGTTCAGCCTGGCGAAATCAATCTCTTCCCTTCTTGCAGAAAAAGTTATGTTATCTCTGACAGAACCTGAATGAATCCAAGCTAGCTGAGGGACTGGGTTCAGATCAGCAACAACCATCCAGATAAAAAGCATAAAGGCTTACCATAGCTCACCGACCCTCCAAAGACAGAGTGGCCGTCCATTTGCCTCATTTCATTGATTAACCCAGAGAGCAAAGCCGACTTTCCGGACCCAACTCGACCGACAATGCAGACTAAAGCACCTGCTTTGTCTGTTAGCTCCAAACCGATCCTTGTCTGGATCCATAGTCACCTTTAGGTATTCTCAGATCAATGTCTTCCAGTCTGAACGGCTTCTCCTCGATCTTAGCTTTCTTCTCCTCAGCCCCCGCAGTCCCGTTCTCGTTCTTTCTATGTCCCCCTTTCTCAAACTCAAAACCTCCCTTTACGTCTATCGCCCACCTAGCATCTTCTTGTACATTGACCCCTTCTGGCATTTCCTCTGCTCTCAGCAAGGCACCTATCCTCCCTATGCCCACGAGAGCGTCGGAGATCGCGGTAAAGCACATGGGCAAGAAGGCAATGGGCGTTTTGAGGACGTTGAAGTACTGCAGGCCGGAGAATATAGTTGCTGGTGTGAGGGAATGACCTGTCAGTCCGTATGTGATGAACGTCACTAATCAATGGAAAAGATATATATGTATATATAAGCTCCGCTTTGAGGATCGAAGAAATCGTAAAGGGGGAACAACGCACGAACAGCAGCAAGAGTAGGTATAAATGCCATCGTTGCATTCATACTCGCCCTATTGAATCCGTTCTTCTTCAGAAACACCAATTCCCTCTTCCTCAGCTCAGTCACCTTGCTGGAAAAGAATGACACATAAGCGAAAAGCTTGACTGCTCGGATGGAAGTGATAGTCTCGGACAGCAGACGAACACGCGCATCGACATAGGACAGTTGGGAATGACGGGTACGAACCATGGCAGCAAACATGAAAGCTTGGAGGGGGCCCGCAAGGGCCATTACCTATGTTTTGGTAGTTGATATCAGTCTCGTATTTCCCTACGAATGGTTGGGAAATGGCTTACGGCGAGTCCGACTAAAGCTGAATATCCGAGGATCCACACGAGCAGTCCTAAGCCAACCACGATTTGCACAGGCTGTACCACAAGATCAAGAGTCATAGGCACCGAGAAGTCGAGAAAGGAAGCGTCCGCTGAGACCATGGTCGTCATTTTACCAGAGGTCATCTCCATTTTTGCTGTTGTCGAGAGTCTCCTATCGGCTCGTTAATACTGCTACTACCAGGAAGCGGTGGTGATCTCACATAGACTTGCTACCGATCAAGTCAATCAACGCCGCACGCATCATGAACCCAATCACACTTCCTCTCTGCAAAGCCTGATAGGAGAATAAACTTGAAGCTTGAATCATTGCGAAAAGGGCAAAGGCCAAGCTAAGGCTGTAGCCTATGGATTTAGGTGGAGGATTGTTAGTGGGGTCATTGTGGTATGCGTGGGCAGTGGTGAGTTGGTTGATGAGTTGTTGGGTGATGAGGGGGTAGGTCACTTGAAGAGCGGCTAGCATGAAGGTAAGTATTTGTGACTGTTTACGGGGCAGGATGAGTGGGACATACCGGCGCAGCTCTTCATAATGATCGCGATCCACCATTTCAGCCACACCGTGGAATACATGGCCCGAGTTAGACTCATGTCATATAATTTACCATCTTCTATTGCAATTTGTCCTTTTAAGGCCCTGCGGGCTTTCTTCTTCCCATATTGTTTAACGAGATCCCTGATTTCTGAATCGTTCAGATTTGCATCCTTCTGATACGATGGAGTGGAGTGGGCATCTTCATCTGTAATGGTCTCGACATGCACCGTGTCATGCGCCACAGCAAAAAGATCCATACCGCCCATGGAAAACATGCTCTCCCTAGCTTGCTTCATATACGCTCGCGACGTTGCCGTAATGAACCTATCATTCAATCTCTTGTGTCGGGCGGCAGGATGCGTACGAGCTCCAGGGGAGGAAGAAGAGAGTGTGACAGAGGTACCGCTATTTACAGGATTGTGAGACTGTGGAAGACGTTTGGATGGGGGGCTACGGCTGAGGAAGTTGGTTCGAAGTTGGTCCGAGACCTTTTGAAATAGTTAGTTGCGCTCATGCGAATGACGGGAAGGGCGCTTACCGTCTTGCATTCCAGATCAGTTGTCAGGTTCCATAAATCTGCGAGTCGTTAGTTTACAATTCAGTGAAGCTACGATTTACTTACCATCAGCCTCCAGAGGCCTAGAATACCCTGCTTTAATAACAGGAGTCACCCAGTGAAATAGTATCTTTGAAATGAAGTTGGCATTATGTTGCGGAAGAGGCTGGCCTTTGAAGATAGCAGGTGGTGCAGGTACTGGCTTGTAGAATGGGATCATCTCTGTCTATCATACTACCGCTAGTTTGGCGAGAATGTACTTTCAAGTAATCAGATAACGAAAACGTCCCCGACTCTTCCTGTGGATTTTGACTCTTTAGGCATCTTCACTATTCAGTCTCAGAGGGACAAGACAAAGGATCCAGCATCCTTCCTCTGCTCCCAGCATTAAGATGCTTCGGCCGATAAGACATGTGGGTTAGAGATTCCTTTAGTCAAGGGAGGGGTTAGTATGAGATGACTGTTCAATCGTCATGATTAAGGAGGGAGTACATTGATGGCCATATCGATCATTCTACACCACTTGTCAGCCGAATTCATCCCTATTGGGATGCCATAGAACCTACCGTCCTTTTGAGAGCTCCTCCAAATGACATATCTTGACGTAGAACAGGGCCTGCCTTCGGCAAAGATACATTTTTGTCCGAAATGAAGGTGTGTTATGGGTATGGTTACAGTACTGGTAACGAAGCTCTTGCAACTATGTTGTAGCCGACGGGAGCATTCAGCTTGATCCATGGATCTTCTATGTATAGCGACCAATTGAGCATGCTAATAAAGATGATGTACGCTAGTACGACAAAGAAGACAAGAAAGAGCAGGAAGTAGTATACGACAATGGGAAGTTCGTAAATAAACGTTGCTCAACTGTCACAAGTCCCCCGCGACTCATCCACCTACCGCTGCGATTCTCTCGGGTACTCGTCCCTTGCTCAGCGACACGGACCTGGATCCCATGCTTATATCATATCTTCTCTTTCCATTTCACATACCCATAATTATTGCTAACCAGAACGCATACCCGACACGCATCATTGCCTTTGATAAGAGCCTCTTGTCCAAGGAATACCTTTAGTCAAAGACGCACCTTTCGAACACTTGTACCCAACAAAGAACAATCGAGCCACTCAACTCGCACGACCATCTTCCTTCGCCCTATCCTAATTTTTGTCTGCCTGAATTAACTCGCAATGGTAAGTTCGAGTGTGCCTGCAATACTCCTGTGCTATCTACACAGACTTCACTTCGAAACAGTGGTTGGCGCTTGAGATCGATGCTGACTTATGTCGTAGTCCACAGCAGCCAAGCGACGTCTGATTCGAGACTTTAAGCGTCTCACTTCTGATGCCCCCATCGGTATCTCTGGCAGTCCCAATCCTGACAACATCATGGTGTGGAATGCCGTCATCTTTGGACCTCGTAAGTTTCATTTTCGCCCAAGCATCGTTACTATTGCCTCTGGCCGAATCCACGTAAGCTTGTCACTAACGTTCCATTGTTCTGGGTAGCCGAGACACCATTTGAAGACGGCTCTTTCCGACTCACTCTCACATTCACCGATGCCTATCCCAACAAGCCCCCTACTGTCCGCTTTATCTCCAAAATGTTCCACCCCAATATCTATGCCAACGGCGAGCTTTGTTTGGATATCTTGCAGAATAGATGGAGTCCGACGTACGATGTGGCGGCGATCTTGACAAGTGTGCAAAGTCTGCTGAATGACCCCAACCCGGCTAGGTGAGCATAATAATGTATATGTAGAACTGCGCCAACTTGCATTTTTAGTCCTGCGAACGTCGACGCTGCTCAACTCTTCAAAGAGAATCTTAAGGAATACGAACGGCGCGTCAAGGTGCGTTTGCTAATTTGCTTTCATAAATGGGTTGTTATCGAAATTAACAATGGATCTAGAAAACTGTCGAGCTTTCCTGGGTGGATAACGCAGATGAGATCGAAGCCGAAGTGGTTGAAGCGGATGAAGGGAGCTCATCCTAAGGGCACTGTGATCTGATTTCATCGATGTCCGCTAATCATCAAGGGCAAGTCCTAGCGCGATATATCAGATTTTCGGATGGTTGAGGAGCAAGCGGTGAAGGTAGAGAAGAGAGAAGAGAGAACGGAGAACGGAGAAGGATCGATCAACGACTTATACGATTTGGCTTTATGCCCAACAAACCTGTTCAAGCAAACAAATGAGAGAGACACGGAAGAAGACACGATAGGATAGTTTATCTAATCCAATCCACCCGAGAAGGCAGATGTCTTGTATTTTCGCAGTTTCCTACCAATACGCCATACAGCAATATCCAGCCCGATAGCGATCCCTTGGCAAGCAGTTCCATGCATTTCCTTTCTTCCGGTCTTTTGAGCACCTCGCTTGCTCATGTGTCGGATGCGACATCCAGGAAACCGCGAAGCGACAGTCTGCACAGGCTACCTCCTTTGACTGTATAAGATAATCGCACATAAATTCATCCCTAATTCCCAGCCAATCCGCTTTCGCCCATTTAGCCATATTCATCACCGGACTAGCGCGCACGTTACGATAGCCAGAAATAAAAAGGCTAGCGGCAACACCTTTCGACAACGACGTACACCCTTAACTCATCATCATTACCATTTTTGTGACCACCCAGCAGTTCATTTATTTACAATGACCTTTATCACCCCATCAAAATATATAGATACTCGTGTCGTAAAAAAATAAACAGTATATCGTAGCTCTTTTTCATCTCAAAGCATCCTGTTGCATCGACAGCATCTGGTTTGGAGTATCTTTTATACCACTGAGTTCGAATTCAAGAGTTAGAGTTTGATAATTATGCGAAGCTCGGCATCCTTCTTTTTTCGATAGCTTTGGTAGTCTCAAGGAGCTATATTTGCTCTCGACTCAGAGACTGAAGTCATCTGGCTTTTTCTGACTTAGTTTAAATACAGCCGCAGTTTTTGAGTTGAGATGAATGGGAGTCAAATGCAGGCAGCAGCAGTTACTGAACGAAGAAGAAGGTGGCATATCTTGTTTGGTTGTTTCATTGTTGATGCAGCATTGCAGTATCCAACTCTAACAGCGATGAGTAATTTAATTTAGAAGCAGCAAGTAGTACAGTGACAGATTAGATTAGAAGAGGAAGAAGTTGAGAAATAAACAACATAGCCAGATAAAAAGCAAAAATTTATATCCCATCCCGGGATCGAACCGGGGACCTTTCGCGATCACCAGATCAGACGACCTGTCATTAATGTGAAGCGAACACTCTAACCAACTGAGCCAATGAGATAGCTCGTTGTAAGTGGTATGTTTGCATATCTGATATTATAGAAATAGCTTGTCGGTTTGTAAGGTCTGAGGTTTTGAACCTCGACTGCTGGTTTCGTCATCTTCGTTCCAGTCCCCATTGTGATTTGAACTGGCTTCTAACATTGCTACTCTTCCTTTGCCATCCATCTTTCTTCACGAAAGTACCGCATCAATTCGCGGTGCGTAAAAGATAGCGAAGTAGAAAAGGGGGAAATCCCGCAAGCAACGATATGGCGAATACAATCAATTCAAGGACTTAGAAGACAACAGTATAACCGACCGGAAACTGATGTATCCGGGTATGGTTGACTATTAACTGGTGGAGAATCACAACCGGAATATCATATATCATGCTTTCCGAGGCCCACTACTTCTGCTGGTCGCTTCAGCGATTGGAAGACAAACACAACTTCGACTGATGATTTTTTCGAACGAGCTACATCCCTATCTGCCATGATGTGTGACCAACAACATCTATATCGTCAAATACCTTCCAGACGATATCTTAGCCCATGGTCCTGTTTACGGACGGCGGGTGTTTGCTCTCTAGCCTATCAACGGCCGAATCAAAAACATTAAGATGAGCGCTCGAAACATGTTTCAGGAGCAGGTGGTCGAACTGCGTTCTCTTCTCCGCCAACGGTTCGCCCTTCTACGTTCTGAACAGCTTGGTCACCTCGGAGTTGGAGCCCGCCGAAAAGCAGTTGGGGGGGCAGCTGATCGAGGGCTATCGGAAAAGTGGAATCGACATGGGAATGGACAGTGACGTCGACGATCTTCGCCTGTACGACAATAGCGGTCTTGGTCAACAATTTTCGATTGACTTATTGTCACAGGGCTATTGAAGGGGGAGCTCGATGTGCTCGATGTCACTTCATTAAAGCATAATTTACCTCAAAAGTCCTGTCGTACGCTTGGGCTCCATGGTGGTCGAATTGACTACAGCTTTGGAGCAGCATACAAGAAAGGCGACAGATCTCGTTTCCCGTTTTCCCATCGTCATGGCAGCGTGAGGATCGTAGATGCTGGATAATTCGTATGGATACGAGAAGTGGCATCGATGTATATTGTCAAATGGACGTAGGCGTTGCAATGGGGCATCGAGGAATATAAGCCAGACTGTATGCCCACAGCTCCATTTGGGGCCATAAGGGTTTCTCCTCAAAGGATCAGGCCGTCTCCAGCTATTTCTCCCTCAAGTCAATCATATTTACTGTTACCCTATTATCAGAAATACCAAGGATGTCCTTATCACCCTTGACTTGCTCTTCTTCAGGCCGGTGTTTGCATGTCCAATTGGACGAAAGGGTTTAGAGCGAGGGGTTTATTACCAAAAGTGACTCGCTCGACACTGTGACTAGCCTACAGACAGATTATTGAGAATATCGTCGATTCTATCGAAGGTTTGGCTAATGATCAGAAGAAATGAGCGCACCTCATTCCCAAAACAGCTAAGAAACATCCAATTAACTGAAGCGGTAAGGGTGTCCTCACCATCGACATCGATAACGACCTTGGCATTCTTCTCACTGGGGTCGAAAAAGCTGCTCTCCTACAAGGGGCTATCGAGATCCTCCAGGGTTTCCTCTGCGCGGTATGCGACCTTCTTCATAATCTAAGGAATAACCTTCTCACTGGTACAGAAGTCCTGGTAACGTGAATAAAACTTTGTGTTGGATGTACATTGCGTAGGCCTCATTCTCGGCTAAAATCAAGATGTGTTCGGCAAGCGCGCTGGTGTAAAAACTCTTTCTCTTTCGTTCTCACCTCTGCGTATTGGTGAAACATGCATTAAACCAGTCTTCTCGTAAACTTTGAGCCCCTTGGAAGCTGTTTAAGAGTAATTTGAAGGATAGAATGCAATTTGTTGCGGTGGAAAGCTTGTCGAGCAGTCGTCACCTTGGAGATATTCGGCCCTAATACCGACCGAACGTCAAGGCATGATTACAGATGGACTGAGCGGGCGACGTATATGTAACTTTTACATATGCATCCAGGTGCAGACTATGCATAGAATGGTAGGCATGGACTTCTCAAGAGATAAGTTGCATAACATGTTGTTAATGATGATGAAGATGGAGAGATGCAAGATAAACTTCGTTAGTGACGAGCGTGTTACGAAAGCAGCAACAGCGCGAATAGATATCATCCACCACCCATCTCCATCTAATATCTCCTCTTCATTTCTATTTCCCTTTTACATCTATTCCATTTCCCAGTCCCCAATCCACCTCATGCCTCCCTGCGATGTCCGGTAATGGCTCCTCATCCTTTGCAGCCCCGCCGTCGGCACGCACTCTCTTCATCCCTCCTCAATTCCATTCTATGACAGCCGGTGCAGGGGCAGGCCTTGTATCATCCATCGTAACATGTCCTCTCGACGTTGTCAAGACTCGCCTGCAGGCGCAAGCGGCCTCGGTGAACCACAAGGACTATCAAACAGTTGAAATGATCATCAAGGATATATGGACATCAGGCGGCTTCAGGGGTTTTTATAGGGGACTAGGACCGACACTAGCTGGGTATTTGCCTACATGGGGAATATATTTCACCGTGTATGATATGGTCAAGGATAGATTGGGAGCTTGGGCGGCGCATAGTGGTGAGTTGCTCAGGAGGAGATTAGCAGGAGAATGTTAGCTGATACCCGTTTTAGATCTACCAACGAACCCGTCGATGGTGCATATTGTAGCAGCAATGACGGCTGGAGCCACCGGAACGTGTATGACTAGCCCTTTATGGGTAATCAAGACTCGATTAATGGTTGGTGCTCGGTTCTATCGCTATCTGCCCCTTGTTATTTGGAAATGCTAATATCCAAGCTAGGCCCAAGTAGGTCCATCCGATCAAGCGCGATACAGAAACACTCTTGAGGCAATAGTGGACATTTACAGAAACGAAGGATTTAGAGCATTCTACAAAGGGCTCTTACCGTCATTGATGGGCATTAGTCATGTTGCTGTTCAGTTTCCTCTCTATGAAAAAGCAAAATCCTGGGCCGGTAAGTCTATCTCAAAGTATTACTTTGTACGATAGCTGAAAGGCGAGGGATGCAGATCACAACACAGAGGGCGACCATTCCACCTTAACACCTTCAACGATCCTTATTTGCTCCGCATTCTCCAAAATGGTTGCTTCAATAGCAACCTATCCTCATGAAGTCCTCCGAACCCGTCTCCAAATCCGCAAATCATCTCCTAAATCCAATTCTTCTAGCTCCATTTCCAGCTCCAACCCTTCCAAGCCTTCTCATCCACCATTATCCCTTTCCTCAATGCGTCCCAATTACCTTCCATCGGCGAATGGCAAACCTCATCCACCATTAGACGCCTCCAGTTCCACAGCTTCTCATGCCCACACTCCGTCAGATCACCAGACTAGACCGCTATGGCGTTCCTTGATCAAACGCCGTAAGGAAGGCGGGATTATCGATACGTTTTTGAGTATAAGAAACCAAGATGGTTGGAGAGGATTTTATAGAGGGTTGTCCATCAATTTGATCAGGACTGTGCCTAGTAGCGCTGTCACAATGCTTACGTGAGTACGATTTTTTTTTGATCGAAAAGGGGTGGATAATAACGGTATTGCATCGCTGACCCTGTCATGCAGATACGAACTTATCATGCGTAGATTGTCTTCATCCACATCATGAATGTGCATTTGTATGTTTTTTTGAGTATCACAGTGGACCTCAAAAATGTTTCTTCTTCACATGTAGTCCGGTGGAAAAAAATCAGCCATAGAGGTTACAGGTAGAGTAATTACAAAGCCCAAAGTTGCATGCTGAATTACTAGTTTTCAAAACGTCCATCAAGACCGGAAATAAATATCTAACATCTTCTACATCGAAATGATTTTTGCTTCTCTAAGAACTATAAGCCTTGAGAATACCTTCCGCCACAGTCACAAACGCCATCGCTCCAGGGTCGGGAGGCATCTCGCCCTCCAACTGACCCACATACGTCGCTCTACCCAACTTGGCTTGCAAGTCCACCGTGCTCTCCCCACCTTTCCTACACGCCTCCACGGCCTTCTTCAAATCTCCACTCTCAGCAAGGGTCTCTCCAAAGGGAATAAGCGCGTCCATGACAGTTCGGTGACCGACTCGAGCGGCAGTACGGGCTTTGAGAGTTTCGAGGGCAGAGGAAGTGACTTGGCCGAAGAAGGCAGGGGTGAGTTTGGGGGTACCGTTAGAAGAGGAAGCGGCGTCGATGAGGGCGGTGGTGAGACCGGCGAGGAAGATGGAGAAGATGGCGCCGAGGGTCCCGCCCATTGAGCCGTCGATGACTTCAGTCAAGACTCGGAAAAAGTGGACCAGTTCGCCGTCAGAGCCAAGGCCTTGTTCAAGAGCTTTAAGGGTCGCTTGGGCACCAAGGGCACATGTTTCTCCACAGTCACCGTCACCGACAATCTACCAGCAAGAAAAGTGTTAGGTTTTATAACGAGGAGATAACGGAAGAGATATAGACTTACGGTATCCCACTTGGTAAGCTTGGGTTCGCTAGCGAGCACATCCTCAGCTGCTTGCTTCATAGCCTTGAGAATAAACTGCTTGTCACCTAAGCCCAAAAGAATCAGCCTCGCCATCAATACATCCCAATAAAACCAAACACTTACCGAACAACTGAGGTCCGCCAGTAATCTCCTCCTTCTTCTCCTCTTCCGCATCCACAAACTTATCCTCCCTCTTCCTGTTTGCCAGCTTTTCAGGCAAGGGGTAAACCTGGCTCGTGGCAGGCCAAGCGACAGAATTGTGTGGAGCATCAAGGAACCCGATGAGCTTTGAGGTGTCTACAAAGGAACATTCTTCGGCGACGTTGGTGAGGTTGAGGAGGGAGAGAGAGATACCGGGCATGTTCATGGAGCCCATGAAGGGGCCATTCAGGATTCGTGTGGGGATGATACCTCGGGATTCTAGTTTTGTCATTTATGATTAGCATTCGAGCCGGAGCCATAGAGAAAGAATATGGGAGATGTTTGATAAATGACACGTACCGAGCTGAATAAGGACTTCATCAACGACAGAGCCCATCTCGAGGACACTCATACCGCCCATGTTGTTCACGAGCAAAACAAGTTCATCACCGTCCTTGAACTTGACAAAAGACCTCTCGGGGTCGTCTTGCTTGAGCAAAAGATCCAAAAGCTTATTGATGAGAACATCAGGAGGAGGCTGAGCAATGCTGAAAACACCCTATTTGGCATCATTTACATTAGATAACTAGAACTGCATGTAGAAAAGTCTGGAGAATGGGCCGAACGTACAGTTTCGTTGTGCAAACCGAGACCAATCTCGACTTTACCTTCGGGCAAGTGCCAGTCGGCTTCCCCCGACCTGCCTGGGACGTGGCAGTGGTCCAAGGCCATGGCGACGGAGGCAGTGTTGGCCGAAAGGGAGCGACCGAGCGTCACGAGGTCTTGGAATTCCACATCAACTTCGGAGGCGGCACCGAGAATCTTGCAGACTGCGATCAAAAAACAAGCCCATGTGGCCAATCAGCCCATGCCGAAGAGGGGAAGGCCAGAAAAAGGAGGCATAAAGGCTGAATAGCTTTAATTTACTTACCAAGAGTTATGCCCGCAAGGCACCTTCGGCCAACATACTTTCCTCGGGATTTCGGCACTGAGACGTCATCGCCCACAACCACGAGCTCGACGTTTTTCAAACCAGCTGATTGAGCCATGAGTTTGGCTAGCCCGAAATGAAGGTTGTCGCCAGTATCTATTAATATTTAATTAGCGCCATTTCAAGCGTTCCCTGAGGTTTGCTTCAACCGCATGGAGAGCCCAGACCCAGATAGAAGCAATGAGAAGAAGCAAAAAAGACCCACAGTTTGTAATAATAAGAATGGTACCCTTGTCGCTGTGGACGCGCTTGATAGCCTCCATGACCTGCCTCGCACTAGGACTGGCAAACACATCGCCAGCGACACTCGCTGTGAGCAAACCAGCTCCAACAAATCCGACAGTACCAGGCTCATGGCCGGAACCACCACCGCAAATAAGGGAAACCTTGGAAGGGTCGTGGTCTGCTCGGTAGACGACCTTCTGGGAGGGGATCAAGGAAAGATAAGGGTGAGAGGCAACGAGACCTCTGATGGATCGAAAGACCAGAGTCTTGTGGTCTGGGAAGATGTGTCGGTCTGTCATTGTTGTGAACGCAACGAAGGATGGGATAGAGAGGAAAAAAGCAGAGGAGGGGAAAGAAATGAAAAGATCGTTTATGAGCCAGCTCTATAACTGAATGGTACATCACGGGATTGATATTTGTCTGTACGAACTTGTCTATGGTGCACTTGCCGCAGGGAAGGTCGCAAAACCATGCCGACGCTTGCGCCGGTGTCCGTAATAAAAATCGAGCAGCCGTACTAATCGGTCTCGCGTTGTGGAGTTTTGGAGCGTCGACGACCTCCACTCGGAGAGTTGGCGAGGGTCGGCTAATCGTATGAACCCGGTGCTCCTGCCTCTTGGCCCGGCCCCCTTTCCCTGGAATTGTAGGCACGTCCCAGGCACCAAGGGGCCCCCGAATGCCACCTCACCCAACCCTGCTGGAAATTATTGTCCCGGTATTGCCCCAGGCTCGTCTTCGGCCCGAGGGCTACAATTCATGTGCAGAAAGTGGATTCGAAAATGCGTGCGACTCTAATGATTGATCATTTGTCATAGCTTCCAGGGCCGAGGCATCACGCATGCTAATGATGCAACGGTCGTCAGTAATAGAGCTAGTATTTCGGCTTTTGCAGGTTAGGTTAGCCGAAGGGGCTGGCTTCGCTTTGCTTCTTTGCTGATGCTTCTAGCGAGCGCAGTGTGCGATATCGTGCCGGCGGCATACCGAACGAAGCCACCCTCTACCTGCCATGATGATGGCTTATGCGAAAGTCCCTGTTAATATGAACCACACGTAAAACAATCGCTTTCGCCATTTTGTTCCTTTACATTCATTCATTTCTATATCCAAAACTCAAAGACACCACACAGAGCGTAAGTCAACCTAGCGCCCCTTCATTCAAACTGCACGGCTCACACCAACCGCAGCTGAACTACCACCATGTCCCAGCCTCCTTATACTATTGTCCTCGCCTGCGACAGCGCTGGGCACGATTACAAATCCGCCCTCAAAGCCTTGCTCGAATCTGACAAGCGAGTTAAGGGCGTTATCGACGTCGGTATCAACAAGGACTCCAGCGGCAAGCTGGAAGACACTGCTTATCCCCACATCGCTGTCGATGCTGCTAGGAAGGTTGCCAAGGGTGAGGCTGACAGGGGATTGTTGATCTGCGGTACCGGTAAGTCTTAATATCCAACTTGAAGCTGCAACCTTCTTGCACTTGCGGAGAGCTGACCTTTGGTCGCATATCAGGTATGGGCGTTGCCATCTCCGCCAACAAGGTGCCCGGTATCCGAGCGTCGGTTGCCCACGACTCATTCTCTGTCGAACGTCTCATTAAGTCCAACAATGCCCAAATTCTCTGTCTCGGTCAACGAGTCATCGGTATCGAGCTTGCCAAGAAGCTTGTTGCTGAATGGCTCGGTCACGTCTTTGACCCTTCATCCGCGAGCAACGATAAGGTCAAGGTCATCCATGACTATGATGGATATGAGTATGAAGCTGTTCCCGGTGGATGCACTTAAATTGGAGAGGTAGAGGGGGAATTGTAGGAAGGAAGTTTGATATAATTTCTATTACGGCATGTTTTGTATGAAGTCGCATTACATTTGTACACATACAAACCCTAGATATGTTGTTCCAATAAGTTAACCCAGACAGAGACCCCACTATATTTCGAAATACACGTAAAAATAGGAGAACGATTAAAAAAAAGAGATTAAAGAGAAGGCATGTTGCTGTCATGCTTGAAACCACCCTGCTGCTCCCCCCTAGATGCCAACAATCTTTCAAGATCCACATTATCAGCCGGAGCCAAAGACATATTCTCGACGGTATACCCAGACATGAAATCAGATAACCACAACGGAGCTGTAACGAAAAAAAGAAGGCACGTTAGCCATATCATCTTTCACTTTTACTTGTGCAAGTAAAAAGTTGGAGGTGAGCTGGGAGAGGACGAGACGACTCACTGAGCCCAAATGAATTCGTGCTCGAAGCTCGTTCGCTACGAGAAATGGCATCTCTCAGCGAGGTCTCTGTCGGAGGCGCCACGCTTTGAGGGTGTTGTGGATCCGCAGTGAAACGTTTTAACAGTCCCTTGTCCGGAAGAGAGATGAATGTCTTGGTAGAAGTTTTGGTACTAGGCCTTGGGAAACCAGATCCTACACCAACATCCATCAACTCCATGCCGTTCTGTATATTGGCTGACCGCGTGGGGTGGCCATGAAGTAGACTGAGGACTTACGTTTTTCCAATAAGGTAGCAACATAGTTCACCCCTGCCCAGTATTCTTCCATCTTATGTACCGCATTCAATAGCGTACTAAAGTTTTGTTTCGCCATGGACAACATGAGCATGTCCGTAGCGTTGGAAGAGTGACTTTTGGGATGGAGATTATTGTTGTTGCTACTGTCGTTATTGCCAGATGTGGCGCCAGAGAATGGTGGCATGTCGGTTGGATCCATGTTTGCTTGTAAAGAACGCATCTCGTGGATAAAGGCCATACTAATAAGAAGGATGAGAAAGAGTACTAGAATGAGTAAAATGGCCAAAGGCACTTACGCGGCGACGAAAAGGGGTTGAGCGAGATGTGGAGAAGAAGTCTATCATCATAGTCAGCAATCCATCCATACTTTGAACTGAAAGAAGTATACTAACATAGCTGGTAGAATCCACCAAGTCCGCAAAGACCATACACTCCACAATTTGCCTTGAGCTCGCCAAACTCAACTGCACATTCCTTGGCATACTCCTGTTCAACGGCGTCTCAACCCCACTCGGGCTCTTCAATAACTCTGGATGATAAATCAATGCTAGCACCGCATTTGCCCAGAGATGCAGTGTCAGAAAAGTGCCCGAATGTCCACGCGCGTGTTGATGCTTAAAGTTATCTGCACTCCATTTTAGAGAATCGGGCAAGTTGGAGTAAAAGGTGACTAGGCGAAGTTGGAGTTCTGCGAGGAGTTCGGGTAAGGGTTCAGATGTGGAGACGAGTGTAAGTGCACGGCCACGCCGGCCGTTGAGAACGTTCGATATCCGTCCGACGATGACCATGAGCTTCACCAACTGGACAAAGGGTACGGGCTCGACAGGCTCGAACGGGGAATCAGGCAAGTTACGTGAAGGATCAGGAAAAAAGTCTTCGTCCTTTGGTAAAGGTATTTCGATGATATCTTCTGGGATACTTGCCGGTCGGCCGGTGGCAAACGCCACCACACGATCAGTGACGAATAACGACCAAAAGCACAGTTGATTACGAGCGTAATGCGCGGGTGATTCGTAGAGTTCAGAAACTTCATGTGCGCCGAGGTCGGATGACATACGGATGGCCATACCGGAATACTGCCATAGACCGCTTTCCGAGTTTTGGCCGTAATTTGACCAGGCTAGGAAAAGCATGCCCGTGAGGATATCATGTGTTGGGAGTTGCAGAAGAGGCGGGACAAGCTCCTGTGCCCTAGCAATGAATGGTGCAGCCGCCCGCGCTCGGTTCTTGACATCGCTAAAACGCGCGCCCAAACTACAGATACAGCACGCCAAGAACTGACTCATTGTACCTGTCTGGAACCTCTCCATCATACGTTGGCGACTACAGCTCGGGAAATGTTGACTCATATGCTTAAAGAAAAGGTCGAATAGAGGTTCCCAGACGTGTGAATACGGCATGCCTGTGGCGTCAAAGAGGTCGAGACCAAGAAATGACGAGTCCGTAGATGGTGATTCGTTTGCAGGTTGCGGGGCGGTGGCCATCGGTGAAAAAGATGGATCACGTCGCTGAAGCTTCAGGCTTACACGATTAATACCAGGGTGAATGGCGGTGGAGCCGGACTTTATAATAAGGATGAGCTCGTTTGTCTTTGGGGGAGGGGGTATTGCGCATCACTTACGAATCGATAATAGAACAACTCCAAATCGTCACCTTCCTCTGGGTTGCCACTGATAAAAGCTGTTTGGCTTTCCAACGCGCTTGCAATCTTCCAATCCGTATTTGGAGACCATCCATTCCCCGTAAAAAATTGGAACTCTTGCCCTGAAGGATTATCGTTATTTGACAATGATATTGATGTTAACGGCACCATCTCCCTCGCGGGTGTTAACTTGATATCCGATGCTGTCGAATTGGGATCAATGGACAACTGGCCTGATGGAGCGGTTTGATGTATTTGGGACACATTCGACGCTGCTTGGTTAATATCGTCGGACGCTGAGTCAATGCTGGGTAAGGTTGAGAGGTCGGGCGGCCAGAGGTATTGAGAAGATGTGGCGGGATTTGACCAGTAATTGGGCTGATTGTCGAGCAAATCTGGTTGTTGAAGGCATTCATTATTGAATATAGTGACCTACAAGTTACTTGGTTAGCATCTTGAGCAAGGAGGGAAAACTTCATCCGAATCGGGCATAACAAGACAAACTCACCTGCTCTTTGTATACAGGCGTCTCATTAGACTTTGAAGTCGAAGCAGCAACAGTCGCATTCCTCTCGCTCTCTGCCTTTCTCGCCTCCTCCATCTCCTTTTTGGTTCTCTTCTTTGCCCTGGCTGCCGGCCATTCACACTCTACATCCGCCTTTATACACCCTTCGCATCTTGGTTTGGTCCCGCTACATCGTACCCGCTTAGTGCGACAGTAGAAGCAGGCCAGCTGGACTCGGGGTGGTTCGGATGATGGGGATGAGCGGCGCCGTTTGTTGTTGTTGTCCAATTCTGGATTACTGGTGTCCTTACTGCAAAACCACGTTCGATATTCAATATATGGCAGAAGCACAAGATTAGCCTATGATGTAAAGACTTACTTGAATTCGGATGGTCCAGCATTCATCGGGTTCCCGAGGGGATTCGATTCCTTAAAGCTGGAATTGTCTGGGGTGGTGCGTCTCTGTTCGTGGGGATTATAGTTTGTGACCTTAGGTGGTTCACTCATGGCTTTCTGTCCAGGAGTTGTTTGATTGTAGCTAATAGGTTAGCGAGGAATAATTACTTGCGACAGGAATGATAGTAAATCAAATTTACGGATACATTTGGGGACTATAATATAACTCCTTGGAGAAATACAAAAACAGGAGTATTGCAGATGATGAACCTCCCACCAGCCGTGCATAGCGGAAAACCGCGGTAATCGGCTCGCATGCCGGCCATCTGTCCGAACTGTCGGGTTTTTAATTTCAGCGCCCACCTTTGCACATCGGACTACATCAACATCCATAAGCCATGCTCTATTATCGAGCCCTGTATATTTATATACTGCATAATCAGGCGAATCATAAAACGAATGCTTTTCTCGTCCATAAGACTGGAGGGCATGGATGCTCGGCAATTTACTACTCCTGTATGAGCTCATGAGAGCGTGAAAGCTTCTTGCCACACTCGAGTCAGGCGGCGGCGGGCTTCTGGTGGCTTCTTCTTTTACCTTTTTCCTTGGCTTCGGCTTGAAACCCTGTGTCATCGTACCTGTAGATCTTTACTACAAGTATTTGCTGCTTTTATAAAATCTATGTAACCTATAGTTTATGGCATTTACGACCTCTAACCTTGCCACTGGTAATCTGATCCTATCCGTATCTTTAATTTGGAATCCGCAAAGTCTAAACAGTGAAGTAATTAACCACTTGCGGTCATATAAACAACTGGTGTACTATATTCTTGTACACTTGCAAGCTTTGTGACCATCCTGATGCAGCACTCAGTTAGTCAATAGTCGCCACCACCGTTGTTCACCCTGGACATCATCACACTTCACACTCTCTTCCAATCGTGCAACAGATCATATCATTGAATCGATTATTTCTCTCCCATTGTGTATTGTTACTAATATCTTTTACGTTAGCTGTTTACAGAAGAACGATATATTGCTCAGAACGCAAAGCCAAGCGATTCATATGAACAACATGCGAAAAATATAAAGTACACCCCATACATGAAGTTATTTAACGGCTGCAACAAAAGTATTTGTCAACAAACGATGACATGTAGGTATAATGCGAAATAGACTTACTCCTCAGCCCACTCGTTCTCCTTTCGTATCTGCTCTTCCTCCTCAGGAGTGAAACTGAAGTCGAATCAGCACACTGGAAGATACTTGATGAATAGGCATTATGACTTACTCGTTGGTGATGTTAAAGAGCTTTCGGATTTCTTCAGGAGTCTTACCCTTGATCATGTTAGCAACAGTCTTGCAACCAACATCGCTACATCACTCGTTAGCCAACAGATTAAGAATGGTCGATAATCTGACTGAGACGTACAGGAGAGGCTTGATGTCGAGGTAATTGGCAGCAAGGATGATCTCAAAGAGCATCTCTTGGTCAACTTGGCTGGTTGCAAACCCATCAGCAAACATTCCACTGCAACCTCAAACAAAAGGAGGCACGTATAACTCACATCCATCGAGCATCCCAGTCACCAATCTCAGAAGTCTTCCTCCTAGAGTCATCGGCGTCGTTGGCGTCACCGGTGGGGAGAGGGTCGTTCTTGTGGTGGTCGCAATACTCGAGGATCTTGGTAAGGACGGAGGAGGAGACGTTGGGAAGAGGAATGGGCTGGCCCTCCTGGTCACCAAGGTCTATTGGTTTGAGGGAAAAGAATTTGTCAGCGTCAATTCGTTGACAGAACAAGTCCGGTGTGAAAATTCGTGCGAGACGAAAGGCGATTCGCAAACCGCAGATCTCATCAAGAAGTTATGATATGGTCTGATGGGGGCTTGAGGGTGGGGAGACAGGGTGTGATAAAGATTGAATGGCTAATACCGATGGATGACGTGGAGATGGTCGTTTTGCTCTTCGATCCAACTTCCTGGGTGTTCGATGTGACACCATACCTTCACCGCTCTATCACTACATTCCCTTGTACCCCTCAAGCCTCAAATAGCATCTAGCGCCAAAACAAATTACTCACCCTCCATCATAGATTTGATCATGGCGGATCGTTCAGCGACAATCTTCTCAACGGTGAATTGCTCATCGTCAGAAGTAGTGAGGATAACGGTCTGCTTCTTCTCGGCCATTGTTGCTGAAATTGACTTGTTCCGAAGAGAAGTAGTGGATAGACTCGTACTAGATATAAGTGAACGAGAAGATGTTAAAAGAAGAAAAGCAAAAAAGGATAAAGGTTGGATGGGATGATGGCTGGCGGATAGCCCAG
>NC_026745.1:2203883-2211383 GCF_000149245.1 Cryptococcus neoformans H99
GTACGGTGCTGCACTCGGTATCCCTCTGACTGTCGATATTCTTGATTGCGATGTCCTTCTTCCTGCATCTTATGATATTATTCCCGACGTCGAACCTTCCAAATGGCCTATAGAGATTAGCTATATGGGTCTCACGGAGCATCTCAAGTTGTCGATCCTGATGGGACGGGTATTGAAGACGGTGTATAGCCCGACGGGGTTGAAAAATACCACCGATATAATTTTGGGGCAGTTGGTATCGGATTTGGATCAGTGGTTTGAAAACATCCCAGAATCATTGAAGTTCAAGGGCAATTCAAGTTCATCAGTTGAAGGTGAGTCCTCTTTAATCTAAGATTGGTCAGCGCAACGCTAATAGCACTATCAGGGTTACTCTTCATGGCCTTTGCCGCTGTTCAATTCCTCTTCTGGCGGGTTTTCATGCGCCTCGACTACCAATGCCCTCCCCACCTCACTTTCACCCTAGATATCAGCAAATGGACCCAACTCGTCACTTGGTCCCGCCAAGCGCTCGAATGGCTGGACACGAACGATTCTGTGTTGGACACTGTATTCATCTATCCTTACGCCGCGACGAGTTGTGCGCTTGTTCAGTACCATACCTGGGCGAGGAGAGGGGATCTGGAGGCGTTAGACACTTTGAAAAAGGTGAAGGGGACGGCGACGAGGTGGGAAAGGATTGCTCAGCCAGGTGCGTCCATTTCGGGCTCTGAGCTTCCAATGAGAACGATACATGCTGATTTTCGTGCCAGATCAAATGAGTATCCGCCGAAAGACTTGCGAAACAATGACTCTTCTATACGAGGCTGCCCTCAAAACCAACCCCGCTGGCAATGACAAACCTCGACCCTCTGGTAACCCCACCGCCGGCGTCCAGCTCCGCAAAGAACCAGCAAGGCTCATATTCGTCAAGGATCCATCAAGACCTGGCGGAGGTTTCTATGTCGCAGATAGCGAGAAGGAAAAGTCAACGTCCGGATTGGGGGAGGGCGATATCGTGCTGGCGTCGGAGCTTACTCCGCGATCCCAACAGGGGCTTACTCCCAACGAAAAGGAATCTTCTCAATCAACGAATGTTCAACCATTTGTGTCCCCATCACTACCGCAAGGCGCTCAGAACATGGGTACTCAGACTCAAGCCCAATCTGTCCAGCAGCCGTTCATACAAGCTCATACGGATGATCTGGGACATATAATCGGTGTGGATGAAGGTGTCCTGCAGAACATGCAGAATGTCAATCCACAGCTTGATTCGGGCGAGCTAGGTCAAGCAATGGACTTTGGATATCAGGTTAGTCCCCCGCTCCGTCTCCCTCTTCTGATCTTTTGAATAAGGTTTGAGAACGGATGCTGACTAGCGCGAGAAACAGATGACCCATGCAACGGGAGATACGACAAGTGTCCTAGACCCTAGTTTCTTGGATAGTCTCCCACTTAGCACGTTCGATTGGGATAGTTGGTCGACATACTTCGACAAGTTTTTGCCGTCTGCGAGTAACAGTTTCGAGACTATGCAATAGTCTTTTTTTTCAGATCGGGGACATGAGCAGGAAAGGAAAGGCTATTTAGGAAAGTCGTGAGCACGTTCATAGCATATTCATAATTATCCTTCACTTGGGTTGTAAAACGTACTTCACATGTATAAGACCTTCATTTGTAGCAGGGCTGCTTCTGATGATTTGTCGGTACCACGGTACTGCATTGGATGTATTTGTACAATTATTTTCCCTTTGTCATTCATTCATTCAGCTATCTGGCCTCATGTTTGAGTTTTTAGGGCCAACAGAAAGGCAATATTTATGAAAAGATATCAATAAAGAAAACCATAAATAGTGAATTAAATTGGAATCAAAAGTCTCTGGTACGTGCAAAAAATATAGAAATCGTACCGACAACGAATGACGCAACGACGAACGAAGGAGGAAGAAGAAAAAGGAGGAGCCCGCCGCGGATATCACACGTCAGCTAAAGTTATTATCCCGGGGTCGGGCCTATATTTCCCTCCGGTTTTGTCTGGTGCATTTTCTGTTGGCGTTTCGCTTCTTTGGATGCCGATGGGCAGATTGGTGTTCGGGAGGGTATTTGTTGGGGCCCGGTGGGATGATGCGTTGTTCGGGCAAGGGACCTGGGGATCAATAAAGCCATACTCGACATATATAAGTAGCTCGCACGGAAGAGAATCACTTCCTCTTATAAATAATTGTCTCGTCTGCTACAGTAGCCCTTAAAGCTTGCCTTATCCCAAACAAAGATACTCGAAAAGTACACACCATGACCGCTGTTAACGGATCTGTTTCTGGCCAGAGCAACGTTGTCCTTATCACTGGCGCCGCTGGATGGCTCGGTGGTATCGTGAGTGCCTCTCCTCTTTCCGTACATCCGTTCACAACTGATAAATCCATCTTTAGCTTGCCGGCGAGCTCCTCTCCGACCCCAAGACTCCCAACGTTCACCTCATCCTCGCTGACATTGTCGAACCCAAGGCCCCCAAGGGCGCTCAACATGTCATCACCCGCAAGGCCGATCTTACCAGCAAAGAAGAGATTGAGGCTTTGTTCAACACAGAGTTCGGCGTTCCCGATACTGTTTACTGCTTCCATGGTATCATGAGCCGAGGTTCCGAGGACAACTTTGACTTGGGTCTCAAGGTGAGTTAAGCCGACTGATTTGTTTTGGGGAGTATTGGGCTGATGGCAGGGTACAGGTCAACATTGACTCCATCCGAATGATGCTCGAGAGCGCCCGAAAGTCCCGGCCCGTCTCTGGCGAACCCATCAAGTTCATCTTCACCTCTTCCCTTGCCGTTTACGGTGGTCCCCTCCCCCATGTTGTCGACATCCACACCATCGCTACCCCCGAAGGTGCTTATGGCATGGGTAAGCTTTCTTCCGAGCTTCTCGTCAACGAGTACACTCGACGAGGCTTTGTTGATGGCCGAATCCTCCGATTGCCTACTATCGTCGTTCGACCCGGTGTCCCCTCTGCCGCTACCTCAGCGTTCATCTCTGGCATCATCCGAGAGCCTCTTCAAGGTGTTGAGGCTATCTGCCCTGTCGGTGACTCTTTGGAGAGCAAGGAGCTCGAATTAGCTGCTTGGGTTGCTTCTCCCGAGACTACGATCAAGAACTTTGTCATTGCCAAGCATGTTCCCGCGGAAAAGTTCTTGCCACACACAAGGGTGTAAGTTGTTTTTTCATAAGGGCATAAAAGTTCGTACCTAATAATATCTTAGTGCTTACCTCCCCGGTTTCACTGTCACCGTGAGGGAGGAGCTTGAGGCTCTCGAGAAGGTTGCCGGTCCCGAAGCTCTCAAGCTCATCAAGTTCAAGGTAAGTCATTATCCCGCATTTTTCATCAATCTTCCATTCCTTCATGACTGACTTCCGTCATTTTTCACAGGATGACCCTATCAACCGACGAATTGTCGGCTCATGGCCAGCCCGATTCGACAACACCTACCCCTGCTCTCTTGGTTTCGTTGTTGACCAGGGCGGTATGGTTCCTGTTGTCCAGAGGTTCAAGGAGATGGTCGAAGCTGGTCTTGCATAAGCGCACATAGTGTCTTCTTCATTTTTTTTGGTTGTTTTATCATCTTATGACGCATGGACTTGTATTTTTTCTCTGTAGCACAGCACAACTAATAGGAGTCATTCGGCTACAGGTGTGCACAGGGGATCCCGAGCGCAAGAGTCCGTCGAATGACGGATAAATCGAATCGTCCGATGTTTGGGTTGCGCAACTCTCGGATGAGTGTCTATTGGTCTTTTGTTCGACTTTGGGTGTTTAGTAGTGTTTAGCGTTTTAGATATGCTTCGAGAGAGACCTTTGAAAAAGAAAAACCAACTATAACCAATTACGAAAACAGATGGAAGAACGATGCCACACGACACGGTACCCTCTCAAATATAGGCCTCTCTCATACAGTTATGCAGCAACATCTCTTGAAAATATGCCACGATAACATCGATACAGTGTGATGTATTGTCTCCACAAAGCAACCACCATTATGCCGATCTGGCTTGACCTACAAAATCTACTGCTTGGAGGCTAGCCATGCCACTGCAACTGTCAATCCTTCATAAGAAGACATTTCTCCAGTAATTATAAGGGCATATACATCGGGCGCTCATTCAGTATTATACAAGAGCTGGATCTTCCGACAGTTTTTGACTTCAGACGTTTGCTAGATCGGGGGCGAGAACGTTAGCAAAATCTTACCATCAATACAGATTACGCACTTTATAAGTTCCTCACTGGTTCCTTGTCCTTCTCGACATACAGATGGCCTTCTCGGACCAACGAATTCTTGCATTCTTTCTTCTCCGCGAAGTCCTTCAAATTACTCAATGTCATCCAAGCAATTTCGTCCAAGGCCTCCTTGGTAAAGAACGCTTGATGGCCACAAACCAGGACATTATGAAACGTCATCAGCCTCATCAAAGTATCATCTTGGATGATTTCGGCCGAGTGATCGTTGTAAAACAATGACCCTTCTTCTTCGTACACATCTAGGGCCAGACCGCCAAGGTGGCCCGTTTTGAGAGCATCGATGGCCGCTTTGGTGTTGATCAATCCGCCTCGGGAAGTGTTGACCAGCAGAACCCCTTTCTTCATTCGAGAAAGGGTTTGCTTGTTTATGATATGCCTTGTCCCTTCAGTCAAAGGACAGTGCAGACTGATGATATCGCTTTGCGCCAAGAGAGTTTCGAGGTCGACAAAGTCACCGAGCTTCTTGAATTCTTCAGTACCGAAAGGGTCAAAGGCAAGTAGTCGACACCCGAATCCTTTCATGATACGAGCCAGCGCCATACCGATCCTTCCCACACCTATTACTCCCACCGTCTTGCCATATAGCGTACGGCCTAAGAAACCTTCGAGATTGAAGTTTCCTTCTCGTACGCGGTTGTATGCCCGATGCGTTTTACGGTTCAAAGTTTGGATTAACGCTACAGCAAACTCAGCGACAGCTTCTGGTGAGTAAGATTGCACGTTGGCGACGAAGAAACCGAGTTCTTCAGCTACCAAGAGGTCGACATTGTTGTAGCCGGCGCAGCGGAGGAGGATCGCGCGGACACCGACGGCATGGAGGGAGCGTAGTACTTCGGCACTGAGATCGTCATTGACGAAGACGCAAACCGCATCGCTTCCTTGCGCTAGAGGAACAGTTTCTAGGCACAGTGGGAAAGTGTGGTAAGTGATTTTGCAGAAAGATGCGTAATGTTGTTCTCGAACAGAGTCAAGGAAGTTCTTGTCGTAGGATTTGGCACTGAAGACGGCGAGGTCCATGTTGGATGTTTTCTGTGGTTTCTGATGAAATTCAGGATGACGGTGAATGCAATATGAGAATGTAAGACTGAATGGATAGAAAGCGATAACCTACCCCAGGTTCGTTCCCATGGTCGGCTCGTCAGTCATTTGTCATGTATAGTATTCGTACTAGTATCGATAGTCGTCCCGCTGCTTCCCCGGATACCCCGCTTTCCCCTTCGTTCTTCGGTCTTCTTCTTGCTTTCATTGGATCTGCCCGAGAAGTAGTGGCGGGTATTTTCCCGGCGAACGCGTAACAAACGCGAACGCAAGGCCGAACGAAGTGCGCGACTTTCGTTGCTGATACAGAAACGACGAGATTGCTTAGATTGCTTATTTATGATCTCTGTTTTCGTCTGCATTTACCAAACCTAATGCTCTATAATCAGAAATGCCCAAGACATCTAAAGACTGACACTGTTTTCTTCAAAAGAGTCAACAATGGAATCCCCGTCAAATCTTCAACAACAGCATCCCCCCGTCTCTTCCTAATACATTGTTGCAAGCCCGGATATCTCATACACGCAATTTGGGCACCGGGCTGACCTAGGACTGTAGGTCTGCAAAGGTACGCACACCTCTTTTCTCATTTTTTCTATTGTAGCCAAATCTTCACCACAGTTTTGGTCAATCCCCCAATACAGCCTTTTGCACTTTGACGCACGACGAGCAATGAGGTGAAGACTAGAGGAAAACGGCACAATGAATTTAACCCTTCCAGTCTTGACATCATCGCAGCTTCAGATCATAGCCTAGTTGGGTTTAGATTCAGACGCTTATTATTCGACCATAAAGGTCCCCAGTCCATGAAACACAAACGAAGAGACAACAATGACGAATGGTTCCAGCGCTGTATGTATGGGGTGCCTGAGGATCAACAACTATGCATCAGGCAAAGGGGAATGAACCTATTTTCGAGCAGGAGTGCTTTGGCAAAGCCTTTTTCAAGTCTTAATCGCCGGCGCCGCAAACGTAACATGGAAACATGAACAGAAGACCATTTAGAATATATATATGACTGCTGTAAGTTCAATATCTAATTCGGGACAGTGTAGTTCCAATATCTCAGGAATAGAGTATTCAGATTAATAATCCTGACTAATACGCAGCATTCATGACAACAATCCTTTCCATACGCACGGGACCGAAGGGTATGGTGCAGCTTTCGGGATGGTGTCTTTTTTTGGTTTGTGGGGGGGGATAACAGACGGACAAGAGAGCATAAGAGTCAATGGAGAAGTCTATGTAAGAGTCTCCCGGTTTAGCGCGATCAGGGTGTCCCTCGTGTCTCATACGAAGCATTTCGTAATCGAATGGGTCCCTAGAAGCAGGCGTCTTGCGGCTGCTGGCGACAAGCACAAGGGGACCCATGGGTATGACTTCGAGATGGAGTGCTTGAGTGGGGAGAATATTGGGATCCGCTATGGCCTTATTAGGAACGGGCAAAGGTATAGTGCTAACAGCTGATGAACTTACGCCCATACATAACCCAGTCTTCCAATTCCAGACACCCACAAACGCTGTATTCTTGCGCTGCTCATCGGCCATTGCGACGGAAAACAGACCCTCAGGGGTAATTGAGAATGTACCATAGCATTCGTGGTTATTGAGGATTTGAATCTCGATGAACGGGAGGGCGCCTTCGGGATGGGGAACAAGTTTGCAGATGCCGTTCCATGGAGGGTTAGTACCACGAGGAGGGATGAGTTGGTAAAAGTAAGCTCTAAAATAAGTTGAAGCAGTTGATTTTTCAGTCCCCTTTGTGTACTAGAGGCCCTCTTCCCTACATAATTGGTCAACTCTGTCCATGCATGAATTGAATGCAGCACATACACCGAGATCAACACGTTGTCTTTCACACACATATCAATCCGGTCGAAGCTTTTGCCCATGTCAAACTTCCACGACCAATGACCGTGTTTCTGAATTCCTCCCTTCGCTTTCGCCTCTTCATCAGACGCAGTTCCCTTCACCCCATACACTTCCCAGCCATTCTTCCTGGTCAGCTGCTTTTGAACGTTGAGACCTCCCACGCCAGAGGTCAACGTCTCCATTGTCTCCTCCCAGGCAGATGTGCCTACACTTGAGTATTCACTTTCTTCAACATCATCTTGATCCTCGTCTTCCCAGTCATCTTCGTCATCCTCATCAGCTTCATCATTTTCCTTCTTAGAGCTTCGGCGTTTATCAGGC
>NC_026745.1:2216383-2268883 GCF_000149245.1 Cryptococcus neoformans H99
CCTGCTCTCGGAACATTCCTGCAACACAAGAACCAGATTTGTACACGGCCGCCATTAAGAAGCTAGGCGTACCAGGGCACCACCCGCCCTCCAAGGGGTCGTTTGTCCAGTTGTCCTTCGACACATACACCCTCCTCCCTTCAGGATGCGGCTATCCCCCGCACACCCCCGATCCACCGGATCAAAATCCCTTTGCCGCGCCATATCCCTCCGTCTCATGTTCATGGACACTTTTCGATCTTCCTCATTGCCTCCCTATCGGTGTTTTCGAACTCCCATTCCATGATCTCATCCCTTTTACCCTCGACGTCGTCTTTCAGCCCGGCCACTTTTCAATCCTGGACTGCAAGTATGACGAGGATATCCATAATCGTGAGACATGCGGTATCCTCACTTGGAAACTCTCCGGCCGAACGAGCGTGACGAACCTTTCGACTATCATTAGTTTCTCCACCGCTTTTGCGCTTACCCGTATGGCAGGACGTATGTCTAGTCAAAAAATCCCACACGCTTTACCAATAAGTCTCAACGCCGAAGAAGCCAAGTTCCTTCCCATGGTGAACCAAGCCCACCTGGCAGCCAATGCTCTGACGAGATTGGAGTATGAAAGTCGAATGGATAAGAATGGGAACTGGCTACAGAATGGAGAGACGAGAAGGGGGGTGCAGAGACCTTCTGCGGTCACCAGAAGAAGGAACGCGCGGTTAGAAAAGATGTGGGCCAACTCGAAAGGCCGTCGTGGCCTGCGCGAAACAAGCCTGGATAAAGTGTTCAATGATCCTGATAATGTTCACCGGTGTAATTTCGAGCAATACCCTGATACGGTCCATATCCGGATGGAATGCGCACCAGCGTTTAGTTCGGTGTATGGAGCAAGAGAAGTGAGATTGGTGGCAACCTTACCTGAGGATGAGATTGAGGCGCTTGATACGGACGGGTTGAAGAGCATTCCGTTCGTGTTGAGTATGAATGATTATAATAAGGGGACGATTGCTTATCCATTAAAGCAATTAGAAGAAGAGGCGGAAAAGGGGGGGCAAAAGAAGGGCAGAAAGAAAAAGAAAAAGAAGAAGGGACGGTCGAATGGTAATGGGGAGATGGAGCACGTAGATCAAAATCATCTTATCCTCCAGCATCCGTCTACAGATTTGGGCGAACGGATCAGTTTTCGATTACATCAGTCACAAATTTCAGAGGAACTTGCCACGTTTTTGAAGGAGACACTAATGCATGAGCGCACATCGTTCCCGAACGATCAGAATGCCGCAATTCTAGAGATCGATATGGATCTGCAGATGATGCCCGATGTAAGGTTTGATGGGAATAATGTGTTGTTGAGCGGTCTCACTGTGAGTTATCTCAAGAAGGCGGAGATTGGATGACGATATAAACTAATTGATTGTGTCTTGTTAGCCTACTGCCATCCATATTCTTTCGTTCTGAAGTCACAGGAAGTCTACGGAATGGTCGGCACCGAAAGGGACATGGCAGTCTCGTCGCTCGGATGACATCAGGCCTGGAGCACCTGGAGCATCAAAGCTTCATCAAGCGAAGTTGAACGACTGGTACTGAATGTTTGAAGGGGGGTAGGGGCACTAACAGTAGTGATCAGTGCCACGAGTTGGATAATCAGCGCATGGAGCGCAGCAGATCTGTATCCATAATATCCATAATGTAGATCTCCCCATATAATGTCTAACCCCATATAATGTCTAATGTGTATAATTATTCAAAAGAGGATCTATCCTTTACAACATGTGCGCCTGCTCTGGCACGGTAAACGCCAATTTGCCTGTCTTCAATCCATGCTCCAAATTCCTCAAACAAACTGCTTCCATCTCCGTTTGTGTCTCTACCGTCACCGTTCCAACATGCGGCAAACAAAGTGCATTGGGATGATCCAACAGCTCCTTTGTGATCTGCGGTTCGTTCTCGTACACATCCAGACCACAGCCCGCAATCTTGCCTGATTCGAGGGCCCGTACGAGGGCGGCTTCATCGATGATAGGACCTCGGGCGGTATTGATAAGGATAGATGTGCGCTTCATTTTGGAGAATGCGTCGTCAGAGATGAGATGTTTTGTAGTTGCGTTGAGAGGGAGGTTGAGCGAGACAATATCGGAAGTCGCGAGGAGCTGGTCCATGCTCTCAGCATACGTCGCCCCTGTTTCCTTCTCTTTCTCTTCTGTCAGCCGCCTTCGGTTATGATATTGCACCTTTAAGCCGAATGGCTTTGCCCTCCTAGCCAAAGCGGAACCGATTCCGCCCATACCAAGGATACCAAGTACTTTTCCTTCGGGATCATGGGAGAGGGGGAGTTGAGAGTTGAATGTACCTTGACGGGCATGTGAAAGGGCGCGGGAGAAGTTGCGGATGGCACCGAGGAGGAGGAACATAGCAGTGTCTGCTGTGGCGTTGTCGACGGCGGAGGGAACATTGGAGACTTGGATGTTGCGGGCAGTACAGGAAGGGATGTCGACTGGTTTTTGTTAGTATGAGTTAGATAAGTAGTTCAATGAGTAAATGGTAACATACTTTGATCGCTGCAAGGTGTCAGCTCACGTCCTCGTTTAAAGGGATTTAAGCTACTCACTAGCCAGCACCGTTGTGGGCAATGAATTTGAGATTTGAAGGCAGTTTCGAGACGAGCTCCTCATCAAATTGACCGGTTATCTGTCGTCTCGTGTCAGAAATAACGGCCACCTACCATGACGGATAAAGTACTCACTTTAATAGATTCGGAAGCTTTAAAGTGCCTGTAAATGCCAGTGACATCCTTGTATTTTGTACCGAGATCATGAAGGAACTCTTCCCGCGTTTTGCTGGTGTTTTGCTGGATTTCGTTAGGAGAGCTAGCGCAAAGGTCAGGAAGCACAGGACGTACGACGACGTTGGCGATCTTGCCGAACGATGATAACTGTGACTTTGCAAGCCTAATGGTGTCCAGGAAGAGGACTTTTGGGGCGTTGCTGAGTGCCATCCTGGATTTTTGTACTGAAATAAAGTAAAACTCAACGAACGAAAGATTTAGTAAAATGTATGGATGTCCCAGCCCGTGCTTTGCCCGGCTATCTCGGCTCATTCACGCGATAAGCCGATTCTAATGGTTCCTGATTAAATTGTAATGGCTACTTTTAATTCCGCTAACGATATTGTAAATAGTCTATTAGGATCAAACTCTGATTTGACGCGTCCGAGCCAATCGCGTCCCCTACTTCGTGCCATTCGTGAGAATTGAGGGACGGCACCGAAAGAACCGCTGCTATCTTCATCTCTTCGAATACTCGACATTTCAATTGGAATATATATCCAAATTACAACACATTACAGCCTTCAGAGAGCCTCTAGACAGGTATACAGGAACGGCACAGGGATTTGAAGAGTGTCGAGTCCTGGAACTCAATCCGTGAGTCTTGCTACAAGAGTCCTCGCTGTTACTTTTAAAACCGATCGTGCAACTGTCTTGAACGTAACTGACATGCATGCAGAAGCCAGCGCTCTGCTAAACCATTCGAGATCCTGCAAAAACAAGGCCTGGCAATGCCTCCACAGAAATCAATCTCATCACCAACATCATCAGTCTCAGCCACCGAGACCATTCTCCCAACGTCTGATCTTCCATTCTCTAAATCATTGCGGCAAGTTGCTCAGATGTCGGTGGACGAGGTACCAGACGACAATGATGTCTTTTCACAGTCAACTGTACTTAACCACTCTGTAGCTCTTGGCAGCCCGGAAGAGTCCAAGACACCGCAAGCAGAAGTTCCTAGTATTTCCGTGGCGAGCACTGTGAGAGTTGATGATGCCTCTCCCACGCCTCACTCTCGTCATAATGCAACACCCATAGTACGCCCACCTCCGCCACGTATATTCCTGCGTCGTGAGAATGCAGAAAAACCAACGAGAGTGACAGCATCAGGGACGGAGCATCGAAGTAGTCACCGTCAAGCCGCCGCTAAGGGACTGAATATTTCAGGCTTGCCCTTACCAGAAATTACGACAAACACGATTGTGGAGCAGGGATATATAGAAGATAAACCAAGCAAAGAAGATGAGAATGACGCATTACCAGAACTCGCCTCTCCTCGTCGACTCAACTTTGGAAACTCTGAAAACGCCCCTGTCAGCCCGGCGTGGCAAAGTATAGAGTCCCCAAAATCAAATCAATATTCACCCGGGGGGAAGCGCCAATCAATCCATTGTTTTACATCTCAACCCAATTTGGAAATCCCTTCACCCCTCGGTCCCAAATTCCGTCGTTTCGAACCTACCCCAAATCATGGTATCCACTCTCGAAACCTGTCCCTCTTCTTCCCGCAACCGGGGTCTACTCTGCCACCAAAATCTACAAGCCCAGGTTTGATCCCCAGTCCAGAGTTTGGGGAAACGACGCTCATACCTAGTTCTGATTCGTCGAATGAGAAGAAGGTGTTTGGTGGGGCAGGGAATTGGTCATTTGGACAAGCAAGGCCGGAAGCAGGAGGTTCTGCGGGGTTGTTGACGCCTGATGTGAAAAGGAGCAAGAGAAGGGGTCATCATGTAAGTGCTTGATTACGTGCCTTGAGCTTATATGATCCAGCACAAACATTCATTATCCCATAACTTTTTCTCTTTCCTCGACCCTACACAAACAAACCCCGCTCTTTCATCCAACAAATCATCCGCTAGAGCATCCCCCAACCCCGATGCTACCCCCGCCTCGGTTCCCATGCCTCGTCTCCCCTCCTCTGCTACCATCCAGACCCTCTCCCCGCTGCCCTCATCCAAACTCGATCATTATAGTCGGTTCCTCCTCTCTTTTGCGTTTCTAGAATTCATCATTGGTGCGGGTTTATGGATTGAAGGTCAGATGAGCGGGTGGAGATGTCTTGCCGGAGTGGGGTACCTCGTGGTGTTTGATGCGATGGGAGTTGCTGTGAGTATGGTGGGAAGGAAAGAAGGAGCCGGGTGGAGCAGTATCAGGAAACCTTTTGGGTACGTCATCTCTTCCTTGCTTAGGGTCAAGTACTAACACTATCCTCTGATAGACCATCGAGATTCATATCCCTACTCTACTTTGCGCAATCTCTTTTCCTTGTTTTTGCAGCGGTGTACATCGCCAAAGAGTCTATTGAACAGGTCATACTTGGGTCAGGTGCGCATGACCATGCTGTGGGTGGACATGGTCATGAAGGTTCACATAGTCATGGTGGCGAGAGTGAGAGATCGTTCCCCCACTTTTTGTTGCTATGTGCTGCTGCAGCCAGCACATTCTCTGGAGCAGCATTGGGAAACCATTGCAAGTTGGTGGATGGTATGTTAGAGTTTTGTTCATGTTCGGAGCAATTGACTTATATGACATAGCTGTTGGATCACTGTTCTTGACACCAACCTATTTATCTTTACCGATCGTCTCTCGCTATTCAGCTTTATTGGCGAACCCATTCAGCTTGACGGTGGTCACATCCAGTCTCGGCATCCTGCTAAGCACCATGATCGTCCCTCCGTATGCCCTTCGTTCCCTTTTGAAATTAATCGCTAACACATCAGCAGGTCGTCGCTCCACTCCCTCGACGCCCTGATCTCCCTCCTTCTCACTCTGTTCACGTCAAGCCTTTCTTACCCTCCCACCATTTTTTTCGCCCATATCCTCCTCCAAACCGCCCCGCCTTCGTCCACTCCGCAAATGATCGGCCTCAAACGCGCTCTCAGAGAAATCAAAGAAGACCGCCGGGTCTTGGGCTTGGGAATTGTGAGGTGTTGGGCGGTTAGTGTGGGTAAAGGTGGTTGGAACGAGTTTGAGAACCATGGTCAGAGTAGTGCGAGTCGACAGGGATCAATAGCTTCGTCGCCTGTCGTTACGCCTCGAGGATCGACAGAGTTCCCTCCCTTTCCTGCATCAACATTCTCATCCCTACTTAAAGACAAGGAAGAACCTTCCGCACCTCTTGTGGTTACCCTCACAGTCCACGTTGATTCAGATCTGGGTGATCAAGAGGTTTTGGATGTAACGAAGATGGCGTGGAGTAGAGTGCATCAGGTGGTTGGAAAAGGTGGAGGGGAAAGAGGCGAGGTGGGGGTTAGTGTGAAAAAGGGGTGGGAGGGCGTTGAGGAGATGTGATGTTCATGTGCCTTTAGAGAATATCATACATAGGAATAGTAGCTTGTGAAGCTAAAACATGTATTGTTGTCATGAGTAATGGATAAAGGTTTGTCTGCTCTCGATCAAGTCAGGCAGAAGGCCCTCCTTGGTTAATATCCCAGCAATAGTGGGAGGAGTTCTGAAAGTCACATTATTGGGAACCGGGCACTGCGGTCTTTGCCTTTGGACCATGGCAAAATTAGAGTTTTCCGATGATGTGTACAACCCAAAATGCATATCATGCTCTTCTCTCCATCCTTTTGTCCCTATCCCCATCCTTAACTGACAAGCTTCAACGTCTCGTCGGTAGGGAGGTATGCCAATTCGTTAACGGTGACCCTCTCCTTATCCCAGACACCCTGAACCCAGTAGGGGTCAGACTTAATCCTTTCCCAAGCTTCTTCGATAGTAGGGAATCGGTAGAGCATGGTGGATCCGAGGGTGCCGGTACCGATCTGGCCAGCAGGGACCTCGATCTTGGGACGGGTGTTAGAGGTAGCAGAGGCTTCGTCCATGTAGGCTCGACCGAAAACTGTGGTGAATGATTTCCGGTCAGCTCTGGCTCGCGGTGATGGGTTAATGAGAAAGAGATACAGGAAAAACGTACGGGTAGTACCAGCCTCTCGAGACACCTTGCTACCTGCAGCTTGCATCAGCATCTACTCTAAATCTGTTGCCTGATGACGGAGGGGAATGGGAGAACTGACCAGTAAGGTGAGCTTCACGGGCAGCGAGACGTTTCTCGAAAACGTTGGGACAGTCAGGGCAGACGCAGAGGTAAAGAGGCATTTTGTATGTGAGAGTATGGAACTTCGGTTCTGAGGTGCTGATGGGGAAAAGGTTCTGAGTCAGGTCCCCTCTTAACCTTTTATGTAAGTTACGTGTTTAAACGCTTGCAATCTCGGCATTGAAGAGGCTGCGGTGAAAACATGAATTCCCCGCCTTATCCGGGTACGAGTCCGTAACTTTGTCTAAATTGGGCGTGTGTAGCCATTATAAATTTGTTTGTTTCGATGGTAGAAGCTGTCTTACTTAGCTGCGTTGAGATCTACAATAGACTAAAAAGCTGCCCGAAGATGGCAAAGAGAAAATGCGTGTCAAGAAATGATAGCAGGCGGCGTTTACTTTGTTACATGTACTAATAAGAGCTGGGCATGGTTCGCTTCAAAAGCATTCAGGAACGGTAATCGTGAGCTACTGGTGGACGGACTTACTTTTCGACTGACCAACGCATGAAAATGCATGTCGAGGACTGTCATACAGTGTTCCGAATTCAATCAGAACACAGTGTACAAGAGAGTGCGAAAATAAAACACGACGGGCACAGGCATGGAGTTAAGACGATGAATACATAATAATGCTATGCTGTTGAACTTCTATTTCTCCTCAACAATTTTGTTAATCAAAGTACCAACACCATGAGAAACAAACACTCGGAACTCATCGCCATCCTTGAGGGTGATTCGTGGAGTAGATGACCATCCGACACCCGCAGGGGTACTATGCCAGACGCGTCAGATAATGGTATTAATGATGACAAAAATGGGGATTTACCCAGTAATAATGATGGTACCAGCAGGAAGAGTAGTACCTTGGGAAAGGAAAGAAATAATTTTGGGAACAGAGAAGATCAAGTCACTGCACATACAAGTTAGCTCCGCCAGAATACAATCACGAGCAATCTACTCACTCGAGGCGGCTAGATTGGACGGTCTTTCCGTTAAGAGAGCCCTCAATCTTGACATCTGAGAACTTGCTGGCTTGGTTCTTGTTGACAAGGGCTGGACCAATAGGGCACGCGCCGTCGAAAGACTTGGAGTAGCACCATTGAGATTGGGCGAACTGAGCTTCTCGAGAGGAAACGTCGTTGGCGGCGGTAAAGCTTTGCAGAATCAGCAAGGAAGCTCCCATTTTTAAAATTACATGGACTCACCCGAGGACGTAATGGAGAGCCTCTTCCTCGGAAACGTTCTTAGCATCCTTGCCAATCACGAATGCGACTTCGGACTCGAAATCGGCAGAGTTGGAAGCGACGAAGGCCTTGGGGATGATGGTAGGGGAAGGGAAGGGATCGGCGAGAGATGTAGAAGGCTTCATGAAGAGGGTGGGGATATCGGGCATGGGGAGATTGACCTCCTTAGCGTGGTTAACGTACTATAAACAATCACGGATGATCAGTCCCACAACATCGAAAACATTCGAAATTCTCTTGAAAAGAACTCACATTCAGACCGATGCATCGTATCGTGCCGACTTCAGATTGGGCTAAGGGACTCAAAAGCCTCTCGACAATTTCCTTTTTGCCAGTCTTCTCTCCAGGCTCAAGGACAGAAGTACCAGAGAACACCTCAATCTCGATAGGTTTTGACTCATACGCGGCGAGACCGACGTCGAGGTCGGCGTTGACCGGTTCACCAATAAGCGGTGTAGAGGAGGATTTGGGAACGAATCGAACAAGTCGAGAGAAGGAGGACATGGCTCTGATGTTGTGTATGGGAGAAAACGCAGGTCGAGCCAGAGTAGTTATACAAGGGAGCATTATCTGAACGAGCGGAAAGGGAAGCACGTCAATCTGGTTCAAAATATAGCAAAATCGCAATCGCCCACAACCAGATTCGGCCCGGGTTATGCCGAAAGTATTCTGCGGGGAGAGGCACAAGGTCTGGCGGGCTCCACTTTTGATAACTCACCGTTTGATTGCCGCTGTTTATTCCCCATTTCCGCAGGGACAGGACGGGGTCAGCTGCAGTTGTTCTATAGGCCGGCAAGGGGAATTGCGTGCAAAGTAACGAGAGCCCGAAAGGCATCAATTGACAAGAACTAAATTACGCACCCATCCACAATGCCGCAACCAAAGAATCTTTCAGGTGGATCGGCAATCCTATGCCATTTTATAATTCACTCTCCAACTTTTGAATTGTTTTTCCATCCATGTTCACTCGTGTTTCTCGCCCTACCACTCGCTTCGCCAGCACATACATCACCATCAGAGCCATGTCCACCCCTTCTTCCACTCCCGTTAACCTCATTTCTGTCAACACTGCCCCTGACAGGGCTAAGAAGGTCATTGGTACCGTCATTGAGAACGTCAAGGACAAGTACAACATCATCCACGCCGGTAACTCTACCAGTAAGTATCAGAGCGAAGGCAAAGAAGGAAGGCTGAAAGCAGGATAGCCATTGAGGGCGTAAAGCCTCTCCTCGAGTCAACTCAACCCCCTCCCGGTATCCTCGTGAGTCTATTTCCGTCACGCGGGACTTGGCACTCAACGCTGACCCTTTGGTTTAGTTCTGCGCTTCCATGGTGTGTGCACCTTATATCTGTGTTTCAACTTTTGCTAACCCCAGGCTAGTGGACTCCTGAACAACAAGAAAAGATCCAGCAAATTGCCCGAGAGACTATCCCTGGTATCAAGACACACGCCATCCCCACCGGTTTGCAAGTCCAGGTTGGCCCTGAAGGTATCGTCAAGTACTTGATGGAGAGGATTGACGAGATCATGAGTCAGAAATAGATTTAGATTTAGAAGCAGTACATTGTATGAAAAAAACAGGTATTTGGGAAATGTCGACGGACAGCGGAGCAGATACGGGATATCTAATAAGAATTTCACTTTGGTGAAATAGACACTCATTATAAATGGCGCGCTGATGGAATATCCACCAAAACCGCCCTGTTTTAAGCATGGAACTACATCGTGACGTGCATAATGATTCTATGATACACAATATACAACAGACAGACGGTCGAACTAATTGCCTATACTACCAAGCGGGAAAAGGTGTTTCCTGTACCGGCCCTCCGTCAGCTCAAGGTCACATCTCAAATTTGGAAGAAACTCACCAAAAGTCATCATCATCAGCAGGGAAGATGTCGTTGTAGTCTTTATTCGGTTGGATGCCTGTCACCGTACCTATCTCTTGTGCACCTTCCAGCGAAGTGGCACTCATAGGTCCGGCACCGGCAGGAGGAGGCACATATCCGTTTGGCTGACTCCACAGATATCCCTGAATCATCTCTTGTGCACTTGAAGGCGCCCAGTTTTGAGGGGTAGTTTGATCTGCTGCAACAGCAGAGCCAGGGTTGGACACTATTTTTTGCTGGGTGTGTTGGGAGGTGGAAGTAGCGTCGATAGAAGTGTGGGGATATGGTTCAGTCATGAAGGATGCAAGTTGCCATTCGGGGGATACTCCGCTGAGAAGATGTTTGAGGAGACGGTGGGTATAGGCGGCCATGTCGTCGGAAGAGCAAGACGCTTCTTCAATTGAGAACTGGAGGTCGGAGAGGGTACGGATGACGCGTGCGCGGTCGGCAGAAGTCATGGGTGCAATATTCTAATTTGTTGTGATAGCTTGTCAGACAAGAACCCAACGAGATTTTAGGGGTGTACTCACTTTGATCAGCCAGATAGCATTGACTGCCATGGCAACCCAAGTCAGGTTAAAACAATAAGGCAGGTAACCATACGGCACAAAGTCGTTTTGGACCACCATCGCTACTCCTAAAGCAGCATCTACGCACTCGGAAAACGCTATTGATAGCGGCGAAGGCTGGCTAGTATCCAATACTTGACCAGGTGCTTCGTATCTCGCCGTGAATAAAAGTCGATACTCGCAAATATGGAATCGGAAGTACGAATCACACAGCCTAAATGTGGATATTTGAGACTGAACAAAATTGTAGCGTTCTGCTTAATTGTCAGCTTTTCGATCGACTTGAGGAGCTTGGAGTGTAACATACCATTATCCTCCAGCCAGCGATTTCTCCATCTTTTCCATTCGAGCTCTATCCAGCTAAGCATCCGCATATTGGAAGAATCGCCATTCATAGCTCCAAGACTATCAGCGTAGAGACGGCACATTCTGCTAAAGGTGACTAAGGGACCGAGTGAGGATTCCCCAGGAGTAGGAAGATGAGAATGTTCCAGCACCCAGTCGGCAGGATCGTCGACATCTTCTTTGATCATACGTGGCAGTGAATGATGGATGGCCAGGCTATGAAGCATTTAGCATGGGGAGTTAATGGCGATTGGTGAGAACATACTGATAATCGGCAACGATAAGGTCTAGGTATCGTTAGCAAATACAAGTAAACACAAAAAAGCATGCTTACTGAACCATGCCCTCTCTCGATTCAGAATTTCTCTAGCCTGTCTTTCCGTTTTTGGCAGCGGCCTAGGGCTTCTTGTATCCAATCTCAACTCTTGTGCTAACCGGATAGCATACCCAACTCTTCTAAAACTTGTCTCATCATCTGGCTTCTTCCAATGTGTCAAAAGGTTCAAAGCCTGTACGATTTCGATCGAACATAATCCAAACTCGACTGCCTGGCCTACAAACCTGTTCGATAGAAGCAGACATGCAGCATAAGCCTTGGGACGGATGATCCGTGCGGTGACGGTGAGAACGGCAGTGAAGAGTAGAGGTGAGTGATGTCGGCAGTAGGTAGGATTGTGGATGACTGGATCGAGGATAGCGACAGTCGCGTTCAAATGGCGGAAATAACTGGAATTTGTCAGCACGGCCCAATTTTAGAAAGATATGGCAAACGGAGATGGACAGAAAGCTAGATTAGTAGACAGGAAGGAAGAAAAAAGCGATCGGCGCAAACACATCAAAGAAGGTGGGAAGAAAGAGTGAGGAAATGAGTGTTACAAAACACTTACAACTCGAACATTTCGAATGCATCCTGATCTGTCAATAATCCCGCTCTCACTGGATCAGGACAGTCAGGCCTCAATCGTTGTATAATAATGTCTTGGTCTTGTGTCAACACATTGCTACTTGGAGCAGGTTGTCCGACGAACGCTGTACGTAAAATCAGCATGTCCTTCGAGCTAGTATGAAAGAGAGAAGACTGACGCGAGGAGTCTCCTTCATTGGGGATAACATGCGAATAATGAATTCCAAATCGGCCAATGGTATTGGCCCTTCTACCGGTCAAAGCGATCTCCTCATGTGGTAGCTTTTTGTGGGTAGAAGGGGCGTCTGCTTGATGACTCAAGAAGCTGGTGCTCTCGTTGGCTGAAACGAGCGGGACATCGTTGACTACCGACGCATGATGTGCGTTTTGAGATATTGGTGGGATAGAAGAAGGCTGTGCTTGGGGAGGAACCGTCACAAATAACCCTCCACCTTCGGTGTCGATAATGTTTGTGTTGGGAATGTCTGCCATAGATGACATGCTACGAGGGACGGGATCGTGAGGCAGGCTAGATGGGCGAGGTTCGGACTGATTCCCTTCGACGATCTTCTTCTTCCTTCCGCGACGATGTTTTGTGTATTGGCAGACTAAACCATGCCCCTGACATCTTCGACATGTAGTATTGGCATCGGGAGTGTTGCACTTTCTCTGCAAGGAGCTGTCAGTTTGCGGCGCTAAGTGACCGGTTAAAGGTCACTTGCCTTTGCTGCTCGGCACTGGAGACAGCTTACTTTGCTGTTAATATGGACCGGGTGAGTTCATTGCGCGGAACAAGACCGTGCTGCGGCTTAGACACTCACGCTGGGGTCTTCTTGGAGGCCGAAGGACCTGCTATTGGCTGGGGTGGGCTAGGAGTATCGTCCACGTCCATTATTCTCTCAAAGAAGTAATGTATATATGATATAGGGTATGCCGTATAAAATTGGTCCCGGTCGGATCTGATCGTCTCGTGATAAGGAGAGTACAGAAAGGGACAGCGGCGGCGGATGATAACGAAAAAGATAGTGTTTCGTTGAGTCCCAACTCGAGCATCCACATCAACATCGCGGGAGTGCGAAAAAATACTCCCGCTCCCTTCGGCCATAAAGCATGCACACCGTCGGCCGCAAAATCCGGCTAAGAACCAATAACGGGCTGCCGCGGTTGGGCAAAATGGCCCACAAGTCCCATTTGTAACGTACCTCTTGTATGTGCCGTATGCACTTCGCCTTCGATAAGGTGAGTGAGTCTCTAGAGAAGATGTTATGCATGGCGTGGCCGCAATCGATCAACAACATCTCCTCACATTTCACGAAACCCCATTGTACGACAACGGCTTACAAATCATAGGAAGCTCATGTTTTTCGTTTCCCCAATTCCCTGACCTAAACCGCCATTTTGCCCAGTAAGATTTGTCCGATTCGGATAGATTCCTATGCGTCCATTGCGCTGTATTTTTACCTCTATGCGGCAACTTATTGAATTCGATAATCGCCTCAGTTGACCGTCGCCATCAGCCCTTCATTGGGATTCGGCACACTCGGAAGAGCTGAGATGATCGCCATCATGGTAGAAGAGCAACTTCTTATTTATTCAGCAATACGACCTCACCTACCCAACGACTTTTACCAAACTCCTCCGGACTGAGACAACATCCAGATCACTATATACCTACACCATGACTGTCGTTCCTGTCAACTCCGGCTTCGTCCTCCAAGACGATCCTGCTACCCCCCGTACCGACGCTACTGTCCACTTCCGTGACATCCTCCCCAAGCCCGATCACCCCCGAGTGGCTGGTGTTCACACTCATAGCGCTCTTTCTTGGTGCCAATCTCGACGAGAAGTCCCAGCTCCTGGCTGGCTGATCAACCGTCTTGACATCAGGAACATTGAGAGGCCTTACAAAGGTTTCTCCTCTGACGGCAAACCCGACCCCACTATCTTTCGCTACGAACAGGATGAAGGAGCTCCTGTCGACGCCGCTGTTGAGGCTGTCAACAAGCTCTTGGAGAATCTGCCTGAGAAGACGAAAAGGGAGGTCATCAAGGGAGATGTTGCCGATGATGATGAGTTTAGAGCTTGGTCCAACCCCGAGCTTTATGTTAATCCTGGTACGTCTCATTCTTTGATCACTAGATGACTTGAACTGACTCCTTTGCAGGCGGTATTCGATTGGACGAAACCACCATTGAGATCCAAGAACTCGTTCATGGCGTCCTCAAGGCTTCCCTTTCTCCCGAAGGTTACAAGAAGGCTGCAGGCTGCACATTCACCAATCACTTCCTCGGCGAACTCGTCAATGGTCTTGCTGTCCTGAACAAGGACTCTTACAATTTCCGACTCTTCCTGCCTCCTGCCACTAGAGCTCCTAGCCTAACCGAACCTTGGGGCTGGTCTTTCTTTGGTCATCACTTGTGTTTGGCCGTTTGTTTCGTCGGCAAAAGAATGATCATCGGTCCCACATTCATGGGCGCTGAACCTGATCGAATCGACGTCGGCCCTCACGAGGGTCTTCGACTTTTCAGCCAAGAGGAGATTCGAGCCCTCAACCTCATGAGGGATCTCAGTCCGGAGAACCAGAAGAGGGCTCAGATCAGTGAAGGTATGGACTGTGCTTCCGGTCTGCCTGAGGATAGGTGGAACCCATTCGATGAGCGGTGAGTGCCTTTTAAGACATGCTCGAAGAGACGCTAATTTTGTGATTAGACACCTCGGTGGTGCGCACCAAGACAACCGTATCGTTCCCTTTGAAGGATGTCCAATCTCCGCCTTCACCCCCGAACAGAGGGAAGAAATTTACGCCATCATTCAAGCATTCAATATTTATCTCCCGGAAGGTCCAATGAAGTACAAGATGCAGCGAATTAGGAAGTTTGAAGACCAGACTTACTTTGCTTGGATAGGCAAGTTCGGTCTTGGCGATCCTTATTATTTTAGGATTCACTCTCCCGCCACCTTCTGTGAAGTGAGCTTTCCCATGCTTATTCATCTATAGAAAAGGGAGACAAAGCTGACATCCACGACTTAGTTTGACTTCCACTGTGGTATCTTCCTCACCAATACTTCTCCCGCCAAATGTCACGTCCACACTGTTAACCGTCTTCCCAACTGTGAAGACTACGGCAAGGCACTCATCAGGCAATGGAAGGAAGAGGAGCAGGGCAAAAACTAAGGGAAGGATTTTGAAGGCTGTTGCAACGTTGCATTTCTGGTGTTTTAATGTGCCATCTTTTTGTACCTGAAATTGGCATGAATGAGACTATGACTCGTGCTTTCTCCTGGAGAGGTGTTCGGCAATATGCAGCACTATGATTGAGGGCAGAAACTTCTGTCCGCTGGTCTCTTTGCACTTTCCACATTGAGAGCCTACTATTGACGCGAAAGAGCAAGACTACGGGCTAAAATAGCGTTCAAGACTCCCAAACCTGTTGATCCTTCGTGGTTTGACCACAGGAAGCTGGCCGTCATTATATCTGCAGCGAATTACGTGGTCGGTAAATATCTGACACACCTAAAATTATATTTTTAGGGGGGAATACCGACTGATCAGGACACCTGCAACTCTTCGTTGCAGTGCGTTGGCAGCGCAGCTGCAATGTGTGCCCATTCTCATCTTCTCTGCGCTTTTATCCTGTTTTCCGCCTTACTCCCTACACAACTATTATAATAGCTACGCGGATCATAGCAAAATAAAGCTTTGAATAACAATCTCGCCCCATAATAGACGCATTGTTTTTCCACAAGCATCAAATCTTTTACTGTCCGACAGTGGCCCCTCTCTGACCTTGTGACGTACGTATTATTCTTCCCCCACACCACCGGTCCGGCTCCGCAACGCGCCGACGTACTCCTTTTCTATTATGTAGGCGATTTTCAATCTTTTCGTCGTTCTTTTACCACTCACCGCATATGGATTAGAACGCCGTGAGATAGACGCCGCAACTGTCGTAATCGAATTGATAACCCCGCAAGCATTCTATCGATTATCTCGTGTTTCTGAATTTCCACGCCAATAACCAATCCATTTGGTAACTTCACGTGAACAAAGCATGATGTCCTGCGGGATTCGGCACAATCATATATGCTTTTCGACCGCCGGGTTCTTCCATTTGCCTGGTCTGTAACACCTTGTATTATTTGTTGTTGGTATAAGTACCGCGGCCGTCAAGAACGCTGCCTTTCTCTCTCTCATTTCATCAAATTAAGGCTTTACTCACTTCCAATAACTAAGCAAGCGCTCATCATGGCACCTATTCTTGCAGACGATCTTCGCATTCACATGTGAGTTGCGCATTTTCCTTTGGCTGGGGATTCCCCTCGCTGACAATTTACGATTAGCATTGGCGCTGGTATGGGAGGTATGGGCTCTGCCCTTGCTCTCTCCAAACAAGGCTACACCAACATTCACGTTTGGGAGTCCGCCAGAGAAATCGGAGAGGTTGGCGCTGGTATCAACATTACTCCTAATCTTTCTCGCATTCTCGACGGCTGGGGAGTTTTGGACATTGCCCGGGCGGAAGCTGTTGCTCTCGATGGTGCTAGTGTACTTAGTAAATCGTTTGGTTATATCATTCGAATGTCGGCTGATTGATAATAGGGTGTGCTGAGGACGACGTGCTGACTTCTGTCGACTTCAAATACATTGAGAAGGAATTCGGCTACCCTTTTTACGTGAGTTTTTTACTTCTAATCTCCAAAGCTTGATTCTGACCCTGTCGTTGTAGGTCGTCCACCGATCCGCCCTCCAGAAATGTCTCGTTACCGGTGCTATGGACTCTGGCGTCGTCAAGCTTCACTTGGGTAAGCTCATCAAGGAGTGGGACTTTGACAACAACCGATTTTTTGTCACCAGCCGAGACCAGGCAAACGGTACTGCCAACGGTAACGGCTCTACCGGCGAGTGGGTGGAAGGTGATGTTATACTGGCTTCCGATGGTGTTAAGAGCAAGGCTCGAGGGGCTATGTTGAAACGAAAGGGAGAGGAGGACCACGGTAAGTATTTGCTCAGTGCGAAAAGGGTGCAACTGACAAATAAATCAGTTGAGGACACTGGCCAGGCTGCCTATCGAATTATCGTGAAGCGATCCATGATCAACGAAGATCCTGAGCTCTTGCCCTTCTTCACTGGTTCCCATTCTTACCGATGGATTGGCGAGAAACGACACATCATTGTACGTATTGTTTTCATTTGCCTAATGAACTCGACTTACTCTTAATCTCGTAGGCCTACCCCATCGCCTCACACGACCTTTTCAACATGTCCACCGCCCACCCCGACCGTCGATTTGTCGAAGCCGACTCTTGGACTGCCTCTGGTTCCAAGGAAGAAATGCTGGACATGTTCCACGACTTCTGCCCTCGGTACGTTTACGTTTCAGACCGCTCTTTTTCACGACTAGCTAATACGCCTCGAGAGTCCAAAAGCTGCTTCGTACAGTTTCCGAAGAATCTGTTCTAGAGTGGAAACTCCGAGTTCATACCCCTTTATCCCACTGGGTCGACGGCAACACTGCCTTGGTCGGTGACGCTTGCCACCCTACTCTTCCCCACTTGGCTCAAGGTGCCGCTCAGGCGGTCGAAGACGCTGCTGTTCTCGGTGTCGTTCTAAGCAAGATTAAGTCCAAGGAGGAGATCCACAAGGCTCTCCTCGTGTACCAGGTGAACTGCCTTTCCATTTTTTCAAAAGTTTTCATATGTTGACATACAGTAACAGGCTCTCAGGAAACCTCGTGCGGACTGGGCTGTGTTGACCGCGGCTGCCAATGGTAAGGGGTTGCACCTGGGCGCCGGTAAAGACCAGGAGGCTAGAGATGCTGCTTTCAGGCAAGCGAAGAAAGAGGGTGGTGAAAATCCTGACAAGGCCATCGATCAGTAAGTTACACTGTCAAAAGCCAAGAAGTTCGCCACGCTGACTTTTTACAAGATTGACCCAGAAGATATTATACGCTCACGACTGCGCGAAGGAGGCTGAAGAGCGATACGCGGAGCTTCTTGCTGAGGTTGCCTAATTTTGGATTCATTTTTGTACAAAAGGAAATTTTTCTTGCATTGACAACCACGAGCTGTATGAATATGAAACATTGATCGCCGTCACCTTCATAACATTTGTCTCGCATTACATTTACAAGGTGAATTTTGGAGGTTTGATCTGCTAAAAGTCACTCGAAAAGAGGGGTATGACCGATGATGGCTAGAAAGAACAACTATCTTTTTCCTTGATAATTGAAACGTCATCATACTTCAAAAGAAAAAGTACAAGTTATCACGCTCTGTGGCTTCCAATTGAGATGTCATTGCTACTACTGCTCAAAAAGGGAAAAAAATTCTTCAAGGGACCGCAAATTTCCTTCATGGCCAAAACTAGGGGTTGGCTGAACAAACAAGATAAAACGCCTCAGCGTAGCTAAGCACAAATGTATATGCCCGAGATGCCGGGGGTCCTATATACGGTGCTCGTAACCAAATGATCTCAGAGTGCCCAATGTTACGTTTCAATACCCGAGTTATTCTTAAAACCGACAGTAATGCCGCATAACACAGAGCGACTCGTCACACACAGATGTGTAGTTCAAAATAACTCTATTAATTATTTACCTTCGGAATAGAAGGTGATAGCGATATGGGTTGAGATGAAGGCTTGCAGTACCCTCGCTTGTTCCTGGTAGGTTGTGAGAGAGGCGTCTTCAGTGTAAACAGGACATGTGTAGGCCCCTTTTTCCCTTTTGTCTGCACATGGAATGCCGCTCGAGCAACTCCACCAGCAAGCACCCCAGAGCTCCAGAATGTAGCCCGGTGTGCGGAGACCTAACTTCGGAGTCTTGCCTGATCGCCGCTGATTAACCCTTATTCCTTGTCGTGCCTTAAGGGCTCCGGTCCTGAACTGCGCAACTTCCGTCATTTCGTCCTGATAAAATTGCGATTTTACTAGATCTCAACAGTGCGGGGACTTGGAATTGATAAAATCTTGGGGCACCGTCTTCATGTGACTTGCGGACCGGCGGTTAGTAATTACTGCGAGATGAGGATTGTTTGCTGTTCTGCGTGTTTCTCTCACAGCGCCATACGTCGTTCGCAGCTATTCCCTTCCGAAGCAATAACCGAATCCGGAGCGAAAGATTTCACCGCACACCGCAGGTGAATACGAAGCCTTTGTTTAATCTCAATCAAACCATTGACATTGTGGGATGGAGTGACCCACATTAGGGCATGGGACCTGAAGAGTGGTCAGGTCAAGTGCACTAAGTCTTTGCGTCGAATGAGTGAGAGAATATATAGAAGAGAGCAAGGGAAGTTGGAAGCTATTGTCATTTCCAAGGCGCTCATTCAACATGCCAGAATCCCTTAACGTCGCAAGCTCGAGCCGCAGTGACATTGAGAGCCAGCAACATCATCATCATCGCGAGCACCATTCAGCTCTTCTTCAAGATGGCAAAGATCCATCTTTACCTGCCAATCACCCGGTTAACTCACTCAGCGCCATGAGGAAATTCTTCATTCTATGCACCTTAAGCTATAGTGGTTTCCTCGCCAACTTTGGGTAGGTCTTATTAACAATACTTTTGCTCCCATCCTAACTAGTACTCAGTATTGCCATCATTCAAGTTGCTTTCCCGTGAGTCAAATTACCTCCTTCATTCCTAATTCATAGTTGATTCTTCATTTTCAGAACCTTGGGTGCAGCTTTTGGTGTGGAACCTTCTATGATTCCTAATACAATTGGCTACTACCTTCTTGGTTTTGCTGTCGGTCCTCTCTTTTGGAACCCTCTCTCCAAGGTGAGCATCTCAAATTCATCCACCATATGGCTAGACTAATTGTGGTGGGAAGACAATTGGTCGACGCCCAGTCTACCTTTTGGGCTCCGCGCTCTATATTCCTTGCGTAATTTGGATGGCATTGTCACCGTCCTACGAATGCTTCTCTGTCTCTCGACTCTTCTCCGGTTTGACTTCTTCCTTCAGTCAAACTGTGCCCCCAGCTACCATTGCCGATATTTTTATCAAAGAGGTTCGAGGCCACAAGATGTCCATGTACGCTGTTGCAGTCGTCATCGCACCAGCAGTGGCTCCCCTTTTCAGCGGCATCATCGTCGCGAAGACAAACTGGCATGTGCTCTTCTGGCTCGTCCTTGGGCTTGCGGGTGTCCAATGTCTTCTTTACTTCTTCATTGTGCCCGAGACTCTATGGAACGAAGACTTCTCTACTCCTTTGCAAGATACCGATGCGCAACCTATTGCCCCTAGCCCCGAGCCTAGCGAGTCCTACAACAAAGATGACTCATCAAAGCCCGTTATCAGGCATATCGAAGAAGCCCACGAAGGCCCCACGGTGGTGCCAGGGCACGTAGGTCCTGCATGGATGCCATGGCAAAGACCCATGGAATATCTGCACGTCTGTCTATCCCCTTTTCTCATGGTAAGCCATTGTGTTTCCCTGCCTTTTTTGATTGAATAACATGTGTTAATCATTCATGCGCGGTCCGTGACAGCTTCGTTATATCAGCATCGTCATCCCTTCCATCTATTACGGTTCTCTTTTTGCTTGGTCTATTGGTATCACAATTGTCATGCCTCAAAAATTTGAAAAGGCTCCTTATAGCTTCGCCACCATTCCCTTGGGTACTGCCTTCTTGGCGTATGGCTTGGGTGGTATTTTAGGTAAATGGTCTGGTGGCCTTGTAGGGGACAAAACTTGCTCTTACTTGGAGCGAAAATATGGCTATCGACAACCTGAACATCGTCTTTGGGCCCTCGTATGTTTTTCATGTCCATCGTTAGAAGGATTTATGCTGATTACTACTGTATTAAGGTCCCTATCCTTCCGTTTATGTTTGTTGGTTTGATCATCGTCGGTATTGTCGCTTCCAAAGAGCTCCACTGGATCGGATTCCTCATTGGTGGCGGTCTTTTCTTTTTCTGTCTTTCTGCTGCTACTGGTTTATTACAAACTGTACGTCTTCATACTAACCTTTCCTATTTGCGCCTTGTACGTATGGACGCTGACTCTTTCATCTGCAGTACGTCCTCGAAGGCTACATGTCTCGCTCTATGGATACCCAAGCCGTCTTCATCTTCTTCAAGTCAATCTGGGGTTTCGTCATTCCTTTCTTTGTCTGGGACTGGGGAGCCGACCATGGTTTTCTTGAGGAGTACGCCGCTCAGGGTGCTCTTGCTGCCGGCATTGGTGCGATTCTCTGTGCTGTCTTCATCTGGAAAGGCTACGAGATTAGGAAATGGCAAGGTATGCCGATTTCTCCTCGATAGATGGGAAATGAAGGGGGAAAGAACTATTTTGGATTTATTTTCCTGGAAACGCTGCCGTATTGTTTGGGAAGGTCATGGAAAGAAGTATCGTCAAAGGTTGTGGAAAGAAGATCAAAAGTGTAACTTTCGATGAACACGTATCCGTATGTAGCTGGAAATGAAATGTCAAACCTGTGTTGTAATTACCTGTTTTGCTTTGCTGGCATCCGGTAGTAGGTGCCTGATGATATTTCATGAAATTCGAAAGAGTTGGGACGAGCTGACCCGTTTGAGTATATTTCTTCTTTGCTTCTTTCGAAACGTCGTTTCAATATATTCATATTTATATGTAGATTTATATCACCTGTTTATTCCGTATCAGGTCTCTCCAGCTGCGCGCCAGCAGTTTGTTCTCGCGTTTGTTATCGCCGTATAGGAAGCCACTGTCTTTGTTTATCCCACTTAAAGGATTGTTGAATGTATAATTGCTTCAAACTTCATTGATCGATGTTGTTTTACCAACAATGATTTTGCCAACAAAGGTAAATTTAATCATAAACCATATGCTTACACCATTTCATTACTGATGGCGCCGCTGCTGCTTTGTTTTTACGGTTTTTTTCACGGCTATCGACGCCGGCTTAAAATTATTCAAAAGACTACACACAATAATAGTATCCCAAAACGAATCTGTTTCTGCCTTGGCCGGCAGCCCTCAAACGCGTTTCTATCAAAACTCCCAACGCAAATTCCGTCAGAAAACAGCTCGAAACGCGAGAAAAGTTGCCGGTCAAGCCCTCAGCAGGCTTTTGAATACAACTTTTTCTCCAATCCCGTTCAAATGACAGATCACGTGATTCCACATTCAATTTACGTTTCGCAGAAATCTTTGTTCGTCTGTCCACATTTCAACACCTCCTATACGTCTCTTTTAATACAAATACATTTCAAGTCAAGATGACGACCGCTGCCCAGTCCGTCCCTGACATTGCGGAATCCCTTGAAAAGCACAATGCTGCTTTCACCACTCTCCTCTCTCTCATCCCTGCTCAGTACTACATTGCCGCCGATCCAGAGGTTGTAAGTTGAAGCTCATATGTCGTGATGTGGCAGCTGCTAACTGTTTACTAGGCTGATAGCAAGTGGATGAAGAACAAGAAGAGAAAGACTGGCGAAGAAATTAAAGAGAATAAGAAGAAGATCAAGCAGGCCAAAGTATGTTGCCTTCCCCTTTCGTAGATTCGTTACCTGATGGAATACAGCTCGACCCTTCAAAGAACCTCACCACCGCCGAAATTCTAGCTCAAAACAACAATGGAGAAAAGCCTTCCGAAGGCTTTTCGGATGCTATCGCTGGACCATCTACCAATCTCACCCCTCTCCCACCTACCGCCTCCATCTCGGAACTTCGTGCCAAACTCCAACAGCGTCTCCAGACATTCCGTTCCCGCCGAGGAGCCGGCGACGGCGAGGAGACCAACGATGGAGCTTCAGTCTCTTCAAGGGATGCTTTGGAAGAGGAAAGAAGGAGGAAGAGAGGTGAGATGAGAGACCGAAGAAGGAATGAGCGAAAGGAGGAGAGGAGGAAAGAGAGGGAAGGTAAAGCAGAGAAGAAGGAGAAGAAGGCTGCTCAACAAGGGCCAGACGACGTGAAAGCGAAGACGGCGAAGACCCAATTGATTGTTCCCCAACCTAAGAACACTACCAATGACGAAGACATTTCCTTCCCTGCCATCTCCCTCCCGTCCAAGCAGTCCGACAAATCCGGCACCCATCTCAAACGGATCTCCAATCCTTCCCAGGCTCTTGCCCATTTGGAGAAGCACAGAGCCAAGTTGGCTGCGATGCCAGAGGATAAGAGGGCGGAGATTGAGGAGAGGGAGAGGTGGGCGAAAGCCGAGGAGAGGGCGAAGGGTGGAAAGGTTGCCGATCAAGAGAAGGTGCTCAAGAATGCTGTTAAGAGGAAGGAAAAAACAAAAGCGAAGAGCTCCAAAGAATGGTACGTATATATATCATCTGCATTACTCCCTTTTCCCCTCACTGACAGATTTGATACAGGGCTGAACGAAAGCGCGAACTTGAAAAATCAAACGCTATCTCCCTCAAGAAGCGTAATGACAACATTGCCAAGCGTGCAGAGGAGAGGAGGAACAAGCGTACAGGGGGTAACAAGGATAAGGGAAAGGGGAAGGGTCCCAAGAAGGGGCGACCCGGATTTGAGGGGAAGAAGGGGAAGAAGTGAGCGCTTGTACTGTACTCTAGACATATCCGGCCTTTTTGCTTTGGTTATGTATTTGCATATCTACAACTACACTTGCCTGTGCTCGGGATCTTGACCATTTGACATTCTAAGCTAAGTTAAACTTCACCATCCCCGTTTACCCTTCCCACCCTTCCCTTTCCTCCCACCTTTACTACCACCACCATTCACCCCCGCTATATCGCTTTCGCTCAACTTCAAGACACCACCCTCAAACCTACCCACACCCATTCCCAAACCCCTCGATCGATCTGCATCACTCTTCTTCCTGCCCTCCATTCCCTTCTTCTTCCCCGTCTCCATTCCCACCGCCGCTCTCTGTTCACCCTTATGGCTACCCGCCCTCTTGAGCCCCTCACCTAATCCACCAACCCCGCGAACGTAGTTCCCACTCTCAATCGCCACTTGCCTCTGTGCCTTCTCCCTCTTCTCCCGTTTATGTAACAACCCTGTCCTCACCGCGGCAGGATGTTTGCTCAGATGTTTATTCTTGACGACCTTGCTACCTTCCCCGGGAAGCTCGTACTGGGCGAGTTCTAATAATCGGGCGCTCATGGCGTTACGCTTATCGACAGGGCGGGAGACGGTAGAAGCAGCATGGGAAGGGAGGAGCGTGGTGAGGAGCATGGAATGGAGAGTCTTGTCTAGGGAAGCGTTGTTGCGGTCTTCAAGATCCCCTTCAGCGTCGGCATCAGTGGATGCAGAAGGGCGGGAACGAGGTCGGCCAGGCAGGTAGTCGGATTGGGCGGTAATGCCCATCATCTTGATTGATGTCCCGGTCTATTAAAGAAATTTGTCAGATTTTGAGTCCCATTCAGAAAAAAAAAAGTCAAGAGACGTACAAGGAAGGCTCGACGTTCGGCTTTGGAGATCGGGATAGATGAACCACCATTGGCCGTAGAGGGGTCGAACACTACTTCGGGGACACGGGGTGTTGATGATGAAGGTGAAGCTTTTGATTGTCCGTCTAAGCGCTCAGAATTAGCATCAGATATTCATAATGAGAAATGGAAGACGTACTGGCAAACTCGTCTTCACTATCACTAACAAACCCATCCTCCGCTCCCCATCCATCGTCAGAGATATACTCTTCTCCAGTTCCCTCCTCTTCATCATTCTCTTCATCCTCGTCATCCTCATCATCCTCCGCCTCCGAATCATCATCCTCACTGGCAGATTCAGTGGGCATGGGAGGTAACCCCAAAAGAGCACGAGAATGAGCTTCAAGAGCCGCAAGTCGCGCGGCATTAAGTGACTCTTCCTCTTCCTCTTCCTCTTCATCTTCCTCTTCATCTTCCTCGTCCTCATTACCACCCTCCTCATCACTTGATTCAGGCCCAAGCCCAGTGTCTGACCCAGGTAAATAACCATTATCACCACCAAGCTCCCTCTCCATTCTTTTCCCTTCACGCTGACGATCAACGACCCTAGCCCTCTTCACAGGCCTCTCAACTCCCATCTCTTCCACCGTCTGCCTCTCTCCTGATCCCGGACTTCTTGTTCCCCTCAATTTCGCCTTCCCGTTACGTTTTGAGGACTCGGTCCCGTACAGCTCCCGGCCATGGTCTTGTACTTTTCCGAGAATATCTGCGTGTTGATTTTTTCGGACATTGCTCTTGGAAGTTCTGGATTTGCTCTTGAGGGGTTGTAGAGAAGACTGCTTTTTGAGGTTGGATATGGGCATTGTCGCGTATACGTACGAGGCTGGTGGATTGTACTGTGACTGAAAAGTGTCTGAAGAAAATTGTGATTTATGGATGCATAATGACTGACAATAACGGCGAGAATTGCGGTTGAAAAGGCCGAGTTGAAATCTTCGCCTCCACCTTTAACCTCCACTTTTATAATTCCAATTAATTATAAGATTTAAACAATTGATCACCATTACAAATGTCTCAACCTACCCTGGCCCTGGTACTGTACAGCGGCGGAAGGAATAGAGAGTATTATGCATAAGGACATAATGTAACATAGACAACCACTATACTGCCGTAGAGAACAAGGTCAGACATAGGGCTTTTTTGTTTAATTATTAGAATACCCATTATCGACGGCCATAGCTTCTGTAAACGCAGGGCCCCGTAGAAACCCCGAATGGTGTGGCCTTTGCTTTTTGCGGCTGCTCCATAATCTTTCGCTCTCTCCCTCTCTCTCTCTCTCTCTCTCTATACATTATATAATATATATATATATTATATTCAAAACAGCTTGTTAATATAATGCTCGTTGGACTCAAAGGAAATAAACAAATTGAGGACGAGCAGAAGCGTGTATTTCGGAAGCGCAATGAAAAGTGCTGATGTCACTTTTGAACTGGGTTCTTGATTCCACCTTTGATTCTTTATTTTCAAAGAAAAGAGGCCTACGCTGGTCATAGCGCCCTCGCCTACTGAAATGAAGAGAGGTTTGTGTCCTCTCTTCACGGAGAGTGCGCTCTCAGATGTGCTGGTTGGCGTATACGACAATCTCATTCTCCGGGACGTCACTGCTCTTATGCTGGTGAGTCCGTTGTTTATGGCCAGTTTTCAGGCTAAGTTGTCTACTTCTAGGTGAACAGGCACTCTTATCAAGTGTTCAAGTCGTCCATAAAGCTACAACTGGAACATCGAAGAAAACTTTACTCTGTACCAGCTACTACCCCCTTTCTCGACTTCTTTTGTCGCAAAACCGCGACGGACAAGTTCAAAGCTCTAGAGGAAAGAGAGTATCGTTTCAACAACTTCAAGCCAGCGGGTATTGAGACGATATGCAAGAGCTCTCGATTAGTCAGCTTGCAAGCTGGACATATGCTGTTTGAATATCACAACGACAAACGCAATCCGGGTCGAGAACGAAAGACGAGTGGTTGGGAGGTGTACAGGACAAGGACAAGCGCAACGGACGACGACTGTCGTTGCAGAGGGGGAGTGAAAGATCAGGGGCTGTGGAAGTGGCGTATGGATCTAGGAAAAGGATACTATGATATTGTCATGTGCGCGGAGGAGAACGTCGTTATGATATGGTACGTCCATCCTATATGACATGTATCGCCTTCCTAATGGTTGTACTTGTATAGTCAAAAGAGGAATTATCACCCCAATCATAATCCATCAACATGGTCCGTTTCTATCCGCATGTATTTTTACGTCCTAGTTCCACCATCCGGCACCTCCCCTCCGTCGCTTGGATATTTTGACCCTATCCCACACCCTGACGCTGCATTACCATTTATCGAGATAATCGTGCCGAATGTATCTGAGGAGACTACTGCAACGTTTGACATGGCTGCCGGAGGGCAGGTATCGCTTTTGTTCGTAGATGATGACTTGGACACCGAGGAAGTGTACGTCGGAGTATGGGATTGGAAGAACGGTGTGTGTCTTGGAGTGAGTGATTTGTTCGTCTGGTTAAACATGGGACTGACAAGGAGCAGAGCCTTGTGCCCGATATGGATCCAACCGTGGAGATCACGAGCTATGCGCATATGGGTCCATTCGTAGTCACCTCTTGCACTCGTCACGTGCCTGCATCCAGCAACCCAATTGCGTTCATCAACGCTTGCGAAGAAGCCGATGTCGATAAATCACCCGCTACAGCTGAGGATCATTTTGTAGAACTTTGTTTCTATGTTCATGCTCTCCTGCCCCCTCAGTATGGTTACCCACCACACACACCTTCTACATCACATCGGGATCCCAAAAAGCCATTCTACCCCACCATGCCATGCACATGGACGCTCGACGACATCCCGTTCTGCTTCCCCATCACTATCTTCGACCTCCCTCCTGCAGGTCTAATGCCATGGACTGTTTCTCGCTACTACCAATCCGACATGTTCTACATCAACGAATGCTATTACGACGAAGAGGTGCATAATCGCGAGATTGCAGGTCTTTTGACTTGGACGATCGCAGGGAGGATCAGTGTAGCTGATATGCGAACGATAACCTCCGCACCAACGGCAATAGCGCTGAGGAGGGCAATGTGGTGCTTGCAAGCGGGGTATATCCCGCCAGGAAAAGTGGTGGTGGATCCGAATATCATTGCGTCTTTGACCCCAGCAGAGCACGCGAGGTGGTCCATCGAAGTTCTGATGCTGGCGGTGTACGGCCATATGCTTGACAAGAAAGGCCGGTGGACTATCAACGGTGGTATATCAACTGGACGGCCCATGGCGCGTAACCCTATCCTCCAACGGATCCCCACACCAAGAACAACTCCTCGTATAGCGCATACCGACTGGATGATCACCGACTCCCATTATCGCTTTACGTTCGTCCCCACCATGAGCTCTATCCACGGAGCGAGGGAGTTTAGGATGGCCGCCATCCTCATAGATAGGGGGCTGGTGTTGGATAATGGGATGAAGATAGCGACAGCAGTGTTGAGTTTGAATGATTATAACAGGCGGACGGGGGAAGTACAGTGGGGTGAGGATGTTGATGGGAAAGCGGAGGAAGGCAAGAACCAACGAGAGAGGGAGGAAATGGATGACAGAAGTGAAGAAGAAGCGCACGAAGGTCCGGAAAGCGATACAGTCATCGACCATACATTCGTCGACCAATCCAAAACCGTTCCTTTTCGTATCCATCAGCATTCACCATACTGCCTTATTAATGGGTTCATGAAGGATTCGAGGGCCAATGATTTGACGCAATGGCCGCATAAGGGGATCCATGGTGTGCTGCATATGGCAGTGGATATGACGAGGCATTCGCAGATCTTGTTCGATGGAGATACTATCGTTTTTGGAGGGTTTACGGTGAGTTGCACGCTTCTTCATTTTCTGTCCACTTAAGACATGCTGATAGGAATATAGCCGACGGCTTACCAAATCATTAGTATTTAAGGCATCAATTAAAGCAGTTGGTCAGACGGAAATGAGGCTTGCGTGCGGTCGAGGCAGCTATAAAATTTGACATGAATTAGTTTATACCGAAGCTACTGACGGGATAAGAATGTGCGAGATGAGTAACGAGAAAAAGAGAAAAAGAGAAGAAGAAATCGTACATTTCATGGCTACAGTACTTAAGATAGATAATTCTCGTGTGTGGTTATTAAAGCTACATTTGTACGCAAGGAGTTGTGATTTTCCAGTTTCAGTCCTCGTCCTTGTTCCGCAGTTACATTATTTTCCGCCAAGTTTAGGAATTCCAAGACCGCCTAGGAGCTTGTCAAGACCCAATCCACCAAGGAGACCATCGAGCAGGCCATTCAGACCAAGCCCGCCCAAAAGCTGGTTCACAAGGCCCAGAACACCGGACAAAAGTAACCCGACTGCTGCAAGGATTTGCACCAATGGTTCTATAATTTCAACAACGCAGTCTCAATCAGCCAACGCACAGAGAGAAGTAAAAGAGCATGTTTGCTTACGCTCGAGCAGGCGCCAAAGTGGACTGATCCCCTTCTTAGCTTCGGGCATACCTTCGATACCCTTCTTGCCCTTCCTGATAGCATCCGTGACTTCAGTCGAAAGCTTCTTGAGGCCTTCAGCGAGGTGTCGCTCTTCTGGAGTAGCTTCACCAGTGGCAGCATTCTCCTTTGCCTGTTGCTGCATTCGACCGTCGGGATCCATCTCGCGAATGTTGGAGTTGCACTGGTTGAGGATGTCGGAGCTCTTGTGAATAAGCGGCTTGACTTTCTTCACAAGTGCTTCTTGGTCGACTTCCTCTTTGGGCTTGGAGTGAGCATCCTCGATCAGGTCCGTCATTTCTTCGAGTACAGGCTTGATACGATCAAGTGTACTGTCAACCTAATAATGCAGAAAATGGAGATCAGCCTCAACATCCGTATGATTGCAATTTCTGCCCAGGTACATACTTCGTAAGCCATGCGTTTGGCCAGCTTGCTGTCGCCCTCGAGCTTCTTGAGCTCCTCATCCTCTTTCTTCTTGCGTTCTTCGTCTTCCTCTGCTTTCTTCTGTTCGGCTGCCTTTCGTTCCTCATCTTCCTCTGCTTTCTTCTGCTCGGCTGCCTTACGTGCTTCCTCTTCTTCTGCTTTCTTCTGCTCGGCCGCCTCATCTCTCTTAGGCAGATCCTGCACGAGCGTTACGCGGCCGATACTGTAGTGCGTTTCACCATTAGTTAAAAATTCAATTGAGCGCGTATTCTTGCTCACCTCTTTCCTTTCCCATCTACGACGTCTCCGTCGTTGTCAATTTCTTTGCCTCGGCAACGTGAGATCTCGCCCTCTGTAAGCTTGGCCACGGTGTTTCCATTGTTATCGATGACAGCCCCTTCGTTGTTAACCTTGAGACCTGCAGCAGGATGCTTCTCTTCTTCTTTCTCCTCTTCTTCCCATCGTTCGGCGGAACCGATCTTATTACCGTTCTTGTCGACAACGTCGCCTTGCTCATCTACTGACTTGCCGTGAAGCTTCGCGGCATCGCCCTGAAAACGAATATCATTAATCAGTATAATTCGGAAACGAGCACATTTGTAAGCAGTTTCTCACCTCAACCAGACGTCCAATAACCGTTCCCGAATTGTCAATGACCTTGCCGTCTTTGCGAACGGTTGCCGGCTGGAAATCAGAGAAGGGGCCTTCTTTCTGTCCTTCGCGCTCAGACTCGGGCAACAGCTCGGCGCGTCCTACGACGCTACCACCTTCATTCCAAATCTGCCCCTCTTTGTCGCACATCTTGCCAGCGAGCTTGGCAGGATCGCCCTCAACCACTCGTCCGAGTAGCTTGCCAGAATTATCGACGATGTAACCACTCTTGTTAACACGATTGCCGGCGAGCAGAGAGAGGTCGGCCTTCTCTGGCTCCTGCTCTTCTGGCTCGTACCATCGCTGTGCTTTGCCGACGATCGTACCGGACTTGTCAACGACGTCCTGTAGGATCCCAGATGTTAGCTTGCAGGAAATATTTTCGACGGCAATCATTCGAGTACACTCACACCATCGGCATCGACTGTCTTTCCTGCAATCTTCTTTGCGTCTCCTTCGACAATCTCTCCAACCTTCGCTCCATTGTGCACTACATCACCATTCTGCTGGACTGTAGCGCCCTCAAAGTCTTCGAAAGGAGCACCTTCTGGATTCGACCTCTCGTCTTCTGGAATTGGCTCAGCTTGTCCAATCTTTTTGCCTGCATCGTCAAAGAATTCGCCCTTTGCGGTGCATCGTCGACCTTGGAGCTTCTTGAGGTTGCCGTCGACGACTTTGCCAACCGTGATGCCATCCTTTGCGACCAACTGTTTACAGTAATAGTCAGCAACTGGGAAAGTTTTGAGCCCTCAAGATTCGGTATGCAGAACTTACATTGCCGGCTTTGTTGGGACTGAGACCCTTGAGCACGCTGTAGTCAATCTGCTCTTCGGCCTGGGCAAGCCCTTGCCCAAGCTCTGCGTTACCGATCACGTCGCCCTCTTTGTTCATAAGGTTGCCAGAAGCATCAATGTCGGCGATCTCTGAGCCTTCAAGCTTTTTGGCGTCCTCCTCAGATACACTTGCAATAGTCCTGTCATCGGCGTCTTTGATCTTGCCAGTTTGGTCAACTGTCAGAGGGCCTGTGAACTCGGGCTTGTTTTCATTGGCTTTGTCTACTGCTTGGTCGACGCCGCCTTCCTTGTCGTCGGGCTTGTTTTCATTGGCTTCGTCTACTGCTTGGTCGACGCCGCCTTCCTTGTCGTCGGGCTTGTTTTCATTGGCTTTGTCGACTGCTTGGTCGACGCCGCCTTCCTTATCGTCGGAAACGGGTGCGCCTTGCTCTTCACCGCCGGCATCGCCCGCAGGTTCGTCCAGAGTCTCAGGCTTAGCTGCGTCCTCATCGCCTGACTCTCCTTCAGGAGCGCCCTCGTTTTGATCCTGCCCCTCGGGCTCATCTTCTACTGGCTCGTCATTGCCTTCCTCCTCCTCGCCTTTGTTGTCGTCTTGGTTTTCTCCTTTGTCTTCGTCGTCAGATTCTGTATCAAAGACCGAAGTAAGCCATGTTTTATCAAATGCAATTGGAGTGAGGTTGAATATGTATATTGCTCACCTTGCTGAGGGGTCTGAGGGGCTGCTTCCTCCTGGGGGGTCTGAGGGGCTGCTCCCTCCTGTGGAGTCTGAGGGGCTGCTTCCTCCTGAGGAGTCTGAGGGGCTGCTTCCTTTTCTGGACCTTTGCCTGCGCTTGCAGGCTTGACGTCTTGCTTCTGCGCTGTCTTTGCAACGTCTTCGCCTGGTAGAATGGAGCAGGTAAGAAAAGTTGGCACCGAGGCAATGAGATTAGAAAACTAATTTACCTTGCTTTTGGAGTTTATCAGTGCCCTCGCTGGCCTTCTTTGTGGGACTATCTGCGGCCTGCTTGGGTTGCGGCGCCTTCTTCGGCGTGGTCGGATTCTGAGCAGCTTGGGAGGTCTTGCCACCGACGTCTTTGGCGGTGTCACCAACTTTCTTGCCGACGTCCTTGGCGGGACCAGGCGCCTGTTTTGTGGCTCCGCTAACGGTGTCTCCTGCAGTCTTTGTCGCACCGCCAGCGGTGTCCTTCACTGAGCCGAGAGCACCACTGGCACCTTTTTCGGGGTTTTGGGTAGGCTTCTTGGGGGTCTTGCTTGGAGTTGGGGCTTGCTTTTTTTGTCCTAACGATGACATTTGTAATATTCAATTAATCTGGCAAAAAGAGGAGAGTGGAGATCATGGTCGTATTGCTTTCTGCTGTTCATATATATCATCAGTCGACTCCCTGTCGTCATCAAAAGAAGGCAATGCATGACGTCAATTCTACTGGCATCAGAGGTATTGCTGTAATCTAAGCTTCGCCGTCATTGTCTCGTTAACATTACATCACAGGTCAAAGAATACACACACTCATCATCAGGAACCCTCTGTTATGCTTCTGATCGTCATGATCAACACCCGTGATGGCGACGATCATTACCACTGTGGGGTCTCATATGTGTCATAGGTCATTTAGGCGCGCCAGGGGTTGTTAGGTGTGCTGCGGAGCTAGGTCTGTGGTGCGAAGGTTGTCGATGGAGGTTATCGCTGGAAAGAGGAGGGATTGTTGGAATCTTCTTGAAAAGTGTGGGTCTGTGGGCTAAAAAGATTGACAAAGTGAAAAGGGGCAAAAAAGAAAGGCTTTGAATATCGCCATACAAAGCTAACGGGATTTGATTCCGTCTAACTATTAATAATTAATAGGGCTATTTTTGTATACAACAACAAATAACTGCAAGGCGCGGATAATGATTATTGCTCTACTTTCTCTTCGGTCGTCCATGAGTCTAAAGGGTTATACTAATCCAGCCAGTCTTCTCAGACAACTATTTGCCAGTACATCATCCATGCGAGTAGAGTCTTTTTGATCGATCAAGCTGACTTTTCTCTGACAGACGCAGACGCGTTCCCAGTAATGATAGATCCGAGCGCGAGTTATGCAGCCATTATGGACCTTCCAGTGCAATGTGGCAGGGGCCCAAGCGTGGAACAGTCTGGAATCTCTTGTCCATTTTTCAACTGATGGCTTACTGCTGAATACCTCCTGAACCATATCTCCTTCCTTACTCATACTCTTCCATCCTTGTCCGGGGCCTTTCGGGTGTATGGAGGATGGAAGGTCTGTGGGCTTGACCTATGCCCGCATCAATCGGTGAGCCCGTGGAATGTTGTTGGCCCCAAGGTGATCTACTGAATGACTGACAAAGCACATCGTATACAGTGGCCAATTCACTTGATAATCCCCCCCGTTTCCTGGAAATATGCCCTCCTGTAAGTTATCTTACATCCTCCTAGCGGTGAATGACATCCTGACTGATCTACCACCATAGCTTCCTCTCCCTCCCACTCCCTTTTACCCTGGCATCCACTTCCCAAGGTGTATGTACATCGCAACACTCCGTTTCCATTCTTCTACTTGTCGCACCGCCACTTTCCCTTCCTCTTTTTCATCTTTTCCTTCGCCGCGGATGTTTTCTAAATCGTCCAAGCATAACGTAGATGAATCCCCGGATCGCTTATTTTTCCCCAACATCTTCCCCTTCCTCCATACGACTCGTTCCCCTCCCCGGTAGTGCCGTTCCGCCCGACGCTCTCTGTTGCCCTCCCAAGATACCCGTTCTTTCCTTCGGACTCTCCATGTCTTCTTCCTCACATTACTACATTCATAAAAACTTTTGAGACCCTCAATATTTTATCACAACAATATGTCGCTCCCAAACGAGAATCCAAATTACCGACAATCGGGGTACGTACAAATTGGGTTAATGAAATTGATTTTCTTGAGGACTACGCTAATGATGTATGCGGACATGTTCACAGAAGTGATAATCACTCTGGTCATTCCGTCCCAGACCGGCTATACCTCTTTCTTCCCTCTTCTCTCTTCCCTCTCTCCCGTATTTCCCTCATTTGCGTCCTTCATGCCGCCTTTTCCAGCTTCCCCCCCTGCCCATGCAGACTTTAGCGTTCATCCAGTCTGGAAGGAAAGTACCATCAGTTCCAGGGGGTTAGGCTTACGCTTTCTCGCGTCCCGTTATGTTCCCGAATAACAATATGACCCAAGTCACAGTGAGTCACGCAACAAATCGTTCGATGAAAAATCTCTCAAATACCTCTGCCAGGAAGGCGTGTTTCAGACTATGTGGTATGTCATCTTAGGCTACGCCATCTCGGGTTGTATTTTCGGTCTCTCTATAGTCAACGAATACTTTTATCGGGTTGTGTATCTCTATCGAGACTCGACCCCAAACATTCCCGTACTTGCCTCAGGTCACAGTGAGTCACGTCTAGTGGAGAGACTCCTCATAACACCAAGCCACGATGTCCACAACTAATCACGCGGTGTAGCTCTCCCGGTTCAGACCCTGAATTCAACAGCGATGACTCCACCCACCCCATCGCAAAAGGATAAACAAGAAGCCGAGCGGCAGGTGAATTACGAGAGGTATGTAGAATGTATCATAATACCGTATAGGTCACGTAGAAGAGTGATAACGAGAGAGTGGAGGTTCGGGAACCGCGGAGAACAACGGTGACTGCCTGTGATGTCAGATGAAGTAGCCGACCATGTGCTATGTCTAGCGGGATGGATACCTTGATATCATTTTTAGCTTCTTGTGTCCGCGAGCATAGAAAGGTGGATAAGATCATAGTAGCTTGGTAGCGAGCATCTTTCTGTTGGTACCAGTAGACATCTTCCAACAAGTGGTGTGGCGTGTCCGAGAACGGACGATGTAGACTTATGAGTGATAGATAGACTTTGATATCCCCATGTAATCTTCTTTAATCTTCTATAACTCTATTTATCGTTAGTGCCATCTTCCTCAACATGATCTTCAACTTTGCGTTGCATCCTATCGCGGCAACTTGACGGATTTGCAATGAATGGCCGGGTTGCGTGAAAGATCGACGTTTGTCGGGTTTCAAGAACAGTGTCGACGTCATTATTGGCCGATCGCCGTGTAGAAATTTTTTATGAGACGGAAAGCAGGGGAAAGCCGGTTCGGCAACGATTTTCGAGCGTCTGATGGAAGGTCTTCGGAAAATCTCAGGCACTGCCCTGGATGGGTTCGGACGTCTGAAGAGATTTGTTGGTCCAGTGGTCTTTAGACACGCATTATTCATTCAATCATCCATATCGCCAAAAAATGCATGCATGCAAAAAACCTATCCACTCTACTTGCCTTCTCCCCGCACCTCATTCAACCTCTCCCATTCCACCAACGCATGCATAACCAGCGCTTGCCCATACGGCATCGGGGTAATCGCAATATCCCTATAAAACTGGAGGGTTTCGCCCATACCTGTGCCAAAGGAGACGTTGGCGACTTGGCCGTCGGGTTGGATTTGGGTGAGGATGGCGGCGAGGGCGGTGTCGGCTGCGGCGCGGTAGGAGGGGGCTTTGGATGCGGGGAGCAGGCCCTAGAGAGGGTTTTTAGCATTTACAAAGCGAAGCGGTTAGCGGGGGGTTAAGACGTACCATCCTCAAACCCATATATATACCGGCTACAAACCCGGCACTAGCGCTTGTTTCTACATAACTCTCGGGGTCGTCGAGGAGGGTGTGCCACATGCCCGAGTTGGGGTCTTGGAGGGAGATGAGGGCGTCGACTTGGCGGGTCCATGTTTGGATGAGGAAGCGGGCGGTGGGGTCGGTTGGGTGGAGGGGTTTCGGGTGGGGGGAGGAGGAGGTGGGGGAGAGGATGGAGAGGAGCATAGGGATGGCGAGTGTGATCCAGCAGTTACCTCGTGCCCAGAATGCTCTCGCGAAATTATGTCCATTCTTCCCTCCCTTCCACCCTTGTCCACCTTCCAATTCCGCCGCGCGGCCTTGTTTACCAGGGGTAAACTCCCAGCCGTGGTACCATAGCCCGGTGACAGGGTCGGCGAGATATCGGATATGTAAGAGGAATTGGTACACCGCTTCGTCGATCCATGAGGGCTGGTTGAGGAGGATGCCGAGTTTGGCGAGCGGGATGGCGGACATCATGAGGGTGTCGTCCCAGAGGTTTTGAGGGTGGGCGTTGGCGTAGGTTACTAATAGAGAAAGCCTGTGGTTTTAGCTTCTCTGGCCAAGGTATCTGTGAAGAGCGGCGGAGACGCACTGTGCTGGAACCCGCCTTCCTCTGTCTTTGGCAAACCATCATCCCGCATGACCCACTGTGCCCAATCCTCACACCAAGCTCTCCATTTCCCTTGCTCGTCCTTTTCCCGCCCGTCTTCCAAGAAAGAGGCCAAGGCGTAAAAGGGGGAGAATGTGTTGATGTTTTTGGGGGCGCCTTTGCCGGACGTACGGGCGTATTGGGAGTTGAACCATGCGATGGCGGTGTCTAGGGATTTCTGGGAGGCGGGGGATGTGCGCGAGATGGCAGAGTGCTGCGAGAAAGTGAACAAGATGGCATGATTACATGAGTAAACGACGTACGTGGCAGAGAGCAGTCAGGGCGATACCGTGAGTCCATTCCCAGGAAAACACGGTTGGGTGTTCCCAGCCTTTGGTGTCGATCAATGTCCCGTCGTCCACTATCGCCGGTTGTGCTTAGTGTAAGTCGGGAGCAGGGGGAGTAAAATACGCACGCTTCAGGAGAAACCTCCCATCTTCGTCTCTGATAGAAACGAGGCCGTCGGTCAGGAGGTTGATCAGGTGTGTGGCCCTGTCGCTGTCGAGGTCGAGGGCGAGCGGGGTGCTGGGGACGGAGGATGCCTGGGGCTTTTCAGAGTCGAGCTGGGCTTTGGCCTGGACGGTGAAGATTTCTTCTGCGGTATGGGCGGTGGTCATTGTGGGTGTTCGTAGGGGATGGGGGGGAGTTGGGGGGAGGTATAGCAGGGGGAAGTCATAGGGGGGAGAGTTATAAGCACGCCGTGTCAAACTAGATACCCCGGCCACCGCGCATTCGGCTGGATGATGTCCCGCTTCACCGGCCCGCCCACTCCCGCGATGAGCCGGATGCAAACCTTCCACGTCATCACTTTTGTCCCCGATCGGCTATCGAGTTACATGCACAACCATTATTACGTACACCGTTCATTCCCTCACAGCCACCTCTGATCGTCCTCCTTTTCCTTCTCTTCCCTCTTTCGCCTCCCCGACTCCATCTGCGCCTCATGCTCCTCCTTCGTTCGCCGTCCTTCCCTTCGTTCCAGATGTACCGCCAACATCCTCTTCCTCTTCCCGTCATTCCCCTCAACGTCCCCTGCCTGGCCCTCCCCCGTCAGACCATTGTCCCCCCTGTCGAAGTACAGTGCCCACAGATCATCGACTTCTGATTCTTGCACGATCACGAAGCCTTCCCAGCCTTCGAATAGGATACGGTGCGAGAGCGGTGTGAGGGACCATGGGCCCGGGGCGGCGGTTGCGGCGACCTGGGGGGGAGCGTGGTGGATGGCGTGGGTGGTGGGGTTTAGGTAGAGGTGGTGGGATTGCGGTGGGGGGTTTGGTTTTGGTTTTGCTTTTGGCTGTGGTGGTGGTGGTTCTGAAGGGGCAGCAGTGGGCGTTGGTTTTGGAAAAGGAGGTGGAGATTGTTTTGGTCCTGCTTCCTTTGCCGGTTGTGAAGATGAAGAAAAAGATGACGACCGACTAGGAGAAGGTATAGGTGGAGGTGATGGGGAAGGGGAAGGCGAAGAATTTCTTTCCGGAGGCTTGACAACAAAAACATCCCCTTGATGACCCACCCTCGCCCAGGCGAGAGTATACGCCTCCACCGCCTGGAAATGGCCGACTAGCGGGTGGACAAAATGGGGTGGAAATTGGGCTCTGGCGTGTTTGATGTATACCTGTTTTTTATAATCAGCTTATGCAAAACTTGTCTCCACGCCGAGCACAAATCAACCCACCTTGCCATCCTCTCCCAGTACCACCTCTGCACCCTCAAATTTCCCCTTATACGCCTCCCCCGGATCTCCCACCCCACCTCCTTCAAAAGTGACAAAAACCTCTAAATCGAGAGACTTGTTGCCCGCCCGTCGATTACCTTTGATACCCCCCTCGATGGATTGTTTCGTAGCGGAGATGGCGGGACAGATGGCTGTTGCTGTGATGATGCCGAATACCATTTGCCTTTTGAGATTTCCTTTCCCTCTCGATTCGTGGGTGTGTGCGACAAGATGATAGCAGAAAGTAGGTGATTTGGAATGATGGAGGAAATGGAAACGGAGAAAAGCCCAGATGAAAGCACAAGGGCAAGCCATAGAGGATAAACAAAAACCACGAAGAAAGCGAGAGAGGATGTGACGTCATCACTGCTGATGCCCTTTCAAGTCGTCGTTGATAAAACAAAAGATACTCGCTTTATACCAAGTCGTTGGTAACTGCAAGGCGAATAAACATATCCCCGATATCGTCCCCTTCCCAATCTCTGTACATATCTCTGTACCCACTGACATTGCAGTAAACACTTTCGATGTGCTGTATCCCTCCTATATACACCGGCAATCAGTGACGTAGAGTTCATATCAAAGCGGTGAGGCCCGCCCTGTGCCACGCCGGCGGGATTATTTTCATTCCATCACAACTTTCTGACGCGTAGGCCCCTCTGCTTCCGAGATGCATGGTGGCGTTGTTATCTCCATCTTTTCTTCCTTCGTGTTGTCTTTCTTACCGGTGATTCTCATCTTTGTCTTGACTGATCCAGACAATCGCGACGTACCGACGTAAAACACGTGAAAGGGACAGTGTACTGACGACCCGACTGAAAAAAAACGCAAGAGCGAAAAGCGAAATAGGAACCACAAAAATTAAGACTCGTCAGGGACACGAAAAGATCAATGGCGTCCGTCAAGGTCAACAGTCCCCCGAGTATTGCGGCGGAGAATGGCGTGGGGTTAAGGGATTGGGATGGGAATGCGAATGCGAGTGCGAGTGCGAGTGGGAATGAGAATGCGAGTAATGAAACGGGAACCGCCAGTGCGAGGCAAAGGAAGAATCCGCCGCGAGGTGCTCGTCCGTCGTTGGGTGTGAACGGGGACGCACCACTCTCACATCTCGATACCATCCCTTCCCGTCCTCCATCTCCTCCCTACATCCAGGCTGGATCACCGATACCAGCACAAACACAAAATCAATCTTATCCGCCCCCCGCAGCATCCACTCAGACCGGTACTGGCTCCCGGCCGGTGGTCACCCGCAAACGAAGAAGCAGCTCTATTAAACGCAAACCCAGCCCCGGCAAAGTCCCCGAAAAAGTCGTAGACTGGGAAATTCCCCGAAAGACATTCCATTCCTCCATTGGTTTCCTCACCCTCTACCTCAACCACCTTACCCCGCCTTCCCTCTCCCCGCTTCTCGCGGTGTTATCGGCCTTGCTCCTGTTTGTGCTCGTGACCGATTTGCCGAGGCTGTGGTTCCCGGCGTCAAGGTATGCAGAACTGTGGGAAGCGTGTGTGGGGTTTTTGATGAGGGAAAGTGAGAGGGAAAAGGTGAATGGGGTCGTTTGGTATTTGATAGGGGTAATTTTTGTGTTGGGATTGTATCCCAGGGATGTTGGCGTGGTCGCTATTTTACTGTACGTTTTTTTTTCCTCTCCTTTTTTTGGACAGTAACATGTGGCTGACAAACAGATAAACAGATTATCGTGGGCAGACACAACAGCCTCCACACTCGGGCGTCTTTGGGGTCGGTACACCCCTCCTCTTCCATCCCACGTCCCCGGCATCCGACTCTTACCGTTCGCACCTCGAAAATCCCTCGCTGGGTTCCTCGCGGCCGCCGTCACTGGTGCTTTGATCACCATCGGGTTTTGGGGCGGAAGTGGAGCGGCGGAGAAGACGGTAGGGTATGGTGGAGGGGAATGGAAGGTTTTGACAGAAGGTGTTTGGGGTTCAAAGGGCTTGGGAATGGGCTTGACGGCCGGGGTGGTGGGCGTGGGAGGAGCGGTAGTTGAAGCGCTTGGTATGTTTTCTTCCTTCTTTTTTTTTCTAGCCCTTTCCAGCTGACTTTGGTTGATGTTTCCCGTCTTTTGCAGATCTAGGATTAGATGATAACGTTACGCTCCCTATATTATCGGGTGCCATCATTTGGGCTTGGTTCGGGTTCACCAACTGGCTTTTGCCCTAATCACTGTCCCTTCCTCTTTTCTTCTTCCAAAGAAAAAAATAAACAATAAAAAAACAAAAGCTCAAAAACTCGAGCTTTTTGCTGGACTTTCATCACCGTTCCAACGCATCTCTTGTTTTTACAAACAATTCAACTTGTATACGAATATACCCCATATCCCCGCCATGCCTTTCGTTTTTTCGTATTTTGTCTTGTGCTTTCGTTTTCTTTTTTCGTATTGATTTTATTTTTATTATGATTTACCCTTTTATTCCTTAGGGTTTTTTTGTGCCCGATTCCTTTCGTTTCGCTTGGCTAGCTTTAAGTATGAGCTAAAAGTCTTTGGCCTTCCCTTGATTTCTTTCTTCAATTACAGCCCTTTCGCTCCCCGCCCGGCCCATTTTTTCTGTAGAATTACGAGTGGAAATCTATACAGAGCCTTAGATGAATTATGCATCTATACATCCTAGATAAATCAGCCTTCTATGGAATATACACTGGTAAAGCTCCTTGTCGCTCGTGATTGTGATAGATGATAATCCAAGTCACATCACGAGAAGAAAGGGCACAACCGTGGGACGAAAATGGGAGGGACGCCGTGAAATACTTGTCCGTTTCTTCTGCACCGACCTCGGATGTTTACTTTTGCTTTCGACAACTTTTATCTCTTCTCGATCTCTCATAGCACTAACCTCTTCTTGCGGCCACTCCAGCACACCGGACAACGGAGACGATAACAGCGAAATAATGTCAACGGCAGCAGCAGCACCAACACCGACAACAACAGCAGGAACAACAAATGCAGGAGGTGCAAACGCAGCGGCAGTCTTCAAGCGTCTTCATCCGGCCTCGTATCTCTCTAGATTCTTGAGCTCAGGCTATAGGCCTGATGGGAGACCTATCCTACCTTCTTCCTCTTCCTCTTCTCAGCCCACCGCCTCTGCCTCTGCCGCGGACGACGTATGGAGACAAGTCAGTATCAACACGGGCTCAATATCTACCGCCCATGGTTCGGCGCTCGTGAGGATGGGGGACACCACGATGGTGTGCGGGGTGAAGGCTGAAATTGGGGAACCGGATACGGAGACGCCTGGGGAGGGGTTTATAGGTGAGTTGTAACTTTTGGACTTTTTTTTCCTTTTTGGTGTGACTTGTTTTTGCTCGATATTGCTCGGAACAGTCGATTGTCCATTATTGTATGCGTATTGGGATTGGAAGGGCGTTGAAGAAATGACCAAAGGCTGACTTGATTTGATGCGATAGTACCCAATATCGATCTCCCGGCATTGAGTTCCCCAAAATTCAAACCTGGTCCTCCTGGAGATGAAGCACAAACGTACTCGAATTGGCTAAACGAGTTGCTTGTTTCGTGAGTCCTCTCTCCTTGTTCCAACCATGGGACGATCACTGATTTGGTTTTCAAAAAAAAAAACAGATCAAAGACAATCCCCCTTTCATCATTACTCATTGCCCCAGGTAAAGCTGCTTGGGTACTTTATATCGATGTGGTGTGCATAAACTATGATGGGAATGCGTTTGACGCAGCTGTTTTGGCTGTCATGGCTGCCCTTAGGAATAGTACGTCGTAACAATAATCTTTCTCCATTCTTTCTTCCTTTTGCCCACAGGCTCACACACGAAAACTGAAAATAGCGAGATTACCGAAAGCGGTCTACGATGATGACACTCAACGGACGATTTGTTCGAGGACAGAGAGATACCCGTTGACGTTGGGGAGGATGCCCCTGGCGTGTTCGTTTGGGATTTTTGAGAGGTGCGTCGTTAAGAATTACAGTCATTTTGAATTGCCGAGTCCTAATGGTTCTTCTGTCTCTCTCCTTTACCATGTCCTACATTCTCTGCATTGCGGCAATCATCATCACCAAATAAAAAATAAATAAAAAAATTGCGAAAAGCAGCACCTACTTACTTGCAGACCCAACATCGTTCGAAACCCCATTGCTACCTACCACCCTCACCATCGCTTTGGACCAAGATGGACAAGCGGCTCTCGTTCGACAAGAAGGTCTTGGTGGTTTGAGGAAAAGAGGGAAAAGTGGGGAAGAGGTGGTGGATGAAGCGTGGGGGTTGAGCGAGAGGCGGGTGGAGGTTTTGAGAAGGGCTTTGGATGAGGCTGAGGCGTGAGTTGGGGTCTCAGTGTGGGTTCAGATATAGTCGGAGGGGGAGGGGAGGGGGTGGAGTGTTGGAAGAGGTGAAAGAGGTCGTAATTTTTTAGTGATACACAGCGGATAGGAAGAGCTAAAAGTGGAGAGACAAAGGTAAGAGGACTGAAGGGGTTTATGTGATGGGAAGGAGATGGAGGTTTCCGAGATCCAAAGATGTAGACCGCGATAGACTTTTATGCTACCTTGTAACGTTTGGTATTTCGTGTTCTGTGTTCATTCTTGTTTGGGTTGTGATGAATGTTTTCATCTCGTTGAAAGCGAGTTGACTTGTGACTCTAATCACCCATATAAGTTGATCATCCGATGGAACGGATAGAGGAAGCGAACGAAAGCAAACAGCCTCGGAAACCCGAGGTGGAATTTTTATTATAAGCTTTATGTTCATCTACTAATAGTCTACTAGTCTACACCCTATCTAGCTTTTTCTTACCCTTCCTCTAATTATCGCCTTACAAAGGCCTGCCTCTCCATCCTCGTTTTTCCTTTCACGTCGTCCACCTCTACCCGTCCCTCACCATTTAATTATCTAACGGGTCTTACTTCATCACCCCTTATCCAACTAATGGATAATTAGATCTTGCCTCTCAACAAATTCCCAATCATCTCCCGCCCAGTGATCCTCACAGTGTTGTAAAGCGTGATGACGTCCATGGTGGAGAAGAAGCCGTCTGCGAAACCGAATGGGAGCATGAGGGGGATCCAGCCTGGTTTGATTGTGAATACGTAGAATAAGTCAGTAATGGCTCATGAGTCACGACACATGACGAAGAGAATTGGGATAGAATAGAGATAGAGAAAAGGGAATTGGAACGAGACTCACCTCTAGCATACTCCAAAGCCCAACTCTCGGGCTCCATAGCATACTGCTTCACCACTCCCCTAACCAGATGATGTACGTCTCCAGGGTTATAAATTTCCCTGATAAGTGCTCCGGCGGTGTAAGCGGTTTGACGACCGGTGAGGATGTGGAAGTAGTCGTCTGCAGTGTGTCGGCCAGTGTGGCCTTCGGTGCCGACGGCTGTGCCAAAGATGATGATGTATCTGGTTCAAAATGGGTGAATGTCAGTGGGGAGAGGGGGAAGAGGATAAGAGCGACGTACTCGGTGATACTAGCGTGCAGAAGGAACATACTGCCCATGGCCCCGCCGGCATTATTGAAAAGCCATTCATTCGGGTTTTGCCAATCGGTATTCCACCTGACGTGCGGGTGGTCCTCTACCAACTTTTTGACGAGGGTGTCGACTACAAGGGTGGCGTTGGGGGCAGAGGCGGAAGCGGGAGCGAGAGAGTTGGCGACGGCGAGTGCGGATTGGACAGAGGCGTTGAGGGAGGGAGGGTCGAGGATGTAGAATTTGTGCTGTTTCCGGTTTCAATGGTAGTAGTAATGGCAGTGTTAGTACGAAATGTTTGAGGATATGAGAAAGGAGACGCACGTTGATGGTGTTGGCCCAGATGTAGAAAGAGACGAGAAGAGCGACGAGCAGACTCCTCACGCTCCATTTCTTGAGACACCGGGTCGAGCTGGCGGAAGAGGCAGCAGCGGAGGGGTTTTTGCCAGCTCTAGGCTTGTAGGATGCGGGCATGGTGGGTGATGAAAAAGAATGTGGGCAGTTGGTGGAACAGGAAATAAGAAAAGGGGAAATTTATGAGAGACGGAAACGAAGAAATCGTACGATGGAAAAACAAAAAGAGACTATCGCGACGCGCCGGTGTTTTGTTTACTTGCTTGTGAATGAGCCTGCAGTCACCAGCATCGAGCCATAGCTTGGCATTAAAAAGGGAACACATTGAGTTTTATGGCATGGAACGACATGTATCTAGTGAAAACTGCCGAGAGAAGGCTTCAGTTTGAGATGTAGTGAAAGACAAACTGTCATGACCTGGACCAAGCAAAAAGCAAGAAGCAAAAAGATATTCTCCATCAGGGAGTTGAACCCTGGTCTACCGCGCACAGACTGGAATTCCAGAAACTGAGAAGCGGTTATACTAACCGTTATACTAATGAAGAAGTGTTATTGTAAAATGCAAATACGCATAATATATTCACATCTCTCCCCCTTACTAATCGCCTCCACCAGTATCCCGGCAGACGTTCACCCGTCATCTCTGCGACTTCTGCGACTCGGCTTGGTATATTCAAGTGTATATTCAACATTCCATATATATAAGCTGAACCAGCACTGCTGTTCTCTTGACTCTGATCATGTCCCAACCCCCTCAAGATGCACCCACAACGCCCCGCTCCCCTCGACAACCGCTTCCCCCTCCCCAGCAACTCCCTCCCGAGCTCGAACTCAACCCTCCTAGGCCCCGGCCAAACTTGTCGTCCATGTTATTCCTCACTGCCTTCTTCTTCTTCATGTCTGGCGGCAACCACACACCCACGAGCGGCGGTATGGAAATAGGCCCGGATGGGGAGGTGAGGATGAGGATGAGCGAGCTGGAGTATGTAAGAGGGATGAGAGATGAGTGGAAGGGCTGGCTTAATGGGACGGAGGGAAACTATACCGAGGTATGTCTAAAAGTGAATAGTATTCCGAGACAAAGTCCCTGATCACTGCTCTACACAGCCAGCGATACCGGATATCCTCCCCTCGTCCATCGTACCTCCAGCGTTTTCACACGACCCGTTACAGCACAACCACCGGTTCTACACCAACATCACAGGTTTCTACCGACACGCCACTGTCCACCCTCTATCTCTCTCTGAACCATACTCTACCTCTCAACACCTTGATTCCCTGGCATCATTCTGGAAGGGCGCTCACCTGCCGCGCTTGCCGATAAATCAAACAGAGGGATGGAATGAGACGAGGGCAGAGGAGATGAGGGGCGAATGGGATTGGGCGAGGACGGTGAGATGGGATATGAACCTGAAAGAGAGGAACGTGTCGTCGTCTATCGATCCCCCAGACGACCTTTCGCATCCCACACAAAAAGATGACAACGAGTACCCAGAATGGACGTGGGTCAAAGGCGCTCTCACGCTAACCTCACGGCCCGCTCCTCTCTCTCCCTCGTCATCCACGTCCACCGCCTCGGACCAAACCATCATCTACGATTTCTACGGCCTCCATCATATCCCTAACGGCACCTACAACCTCTTTGCCCTTCCTGAGGGTATGCGGCCCGATATCAGACGGCTACCTGGTCTATGGGGCGAAAAAAGGTGGGGAGGGGAGGCTGGGAATGAGACGAGGGGAATTGTGCTAAGAGAGTTGGAGAAGGAGGTGAAAGTGCAGGAAGGGCTTTTCGTGCTTGGTGATATGCGTCCCGACGGTCAGTCGATTCCTCCTAGTCTCTTCTTTGCAAATCCCCGTTGCTAACCTCTTTGCCTTTTTCCCTTCCCCGTTATATCCTCAACAGACGTATCGGAAACGACCACCTGCCCCTTGCTCATCCATCTCACCCTCCCGCCCATCCCCTCCTCATCGCTCGCTGCCGAAATCCAAGCATATCACGCGGAAATATCCAACCCGACGGGCTTGTTGGCAAGTATGAAACGGCCCCCGGGGTACTCACAGCTCCCTCCAGGGCTGGGAGGGGTGGTCGTTGCGGATAGATGTGGGTGGGCATTGGGGGTCGATGGTGGAGAAGGCTTGGAGGTGGATGATTTTTGGAGGAGGGAAGTTAGTTGTACGTCTAACCTCTTACTCACTCTCACACTCTTACTGACCAAGCTAATCATTGCCCTTCCACGCGCGAAAACAGATTCCGTCCTAACAGCCCTCACTCAACTGCTCCTGCTCTACCTCCTCGTCAACCAAATGGAACTCACTCGTACCCCATCGACACTCTCCAAAGTCTCGATATGGACTATCGCCCTCATGGCCGTCATCGACTCGTATGTGTTCAGCCTCAATGTGATTTTGGGAGTGATGAATGTTGGGCATGGAGGCTCAGATGGGAACGGAGGCGGGATGGGGGTTTGGGTAGGAGGGTTTGCTGCTTTTGCGGGGGCTGTGATCTTTGGACCTGTGAGTCTTTCCCCTACCTTTCTTAACCTCTAAGAAGGAAGGATGGAAGTGCTGATAGAATGTGATAGAGGTATGCGGTTACGTTACATAGGATTCAAGCTCCCGAAGGGGCTGCTCCTGCTCCTGCCCCGGCTCCAGCTGCCGCTGCTCCTTTGACCGCCACCATTGTTGCGTCCAACGGCAACGATAACGCCAATACCAATGCGAATGATCCAGAAGGGGCCAACCCGGCTAACGGAGAGGACGTGAACAGAGGCAGAAACCGATTCGCGGGTTTACGACCCGTGACGGAAGGCCTTCGGGAGATGGTTAGGGCTCAGCCCGCTTTCAAATGTACGTGTCCCCCCCTTTTCTCTTTCTCCGTCCCATAACTATCCTCCCGCTTCTAAACATGTTTTCTAAACACGTTTTCTTTTCCTTTGCTAATCCTATCCTTACCCTCTCATCCAAACTATAGGGATCCTATCTGCCCTCCTCTTCCTCTTCATCGGCCCCTTTTTGTTCACCCCTTCCGTCTTCCCGGTCTTCCTTACTTCCCTTTACTCCTTCTGGGTCCCGCAGATATGGAGGAACGCGAGGAGGGGGAATGGGAGAGCGTTAGGTTGGGGTTTTGTGCTGGGAATGAGTGGAGGAAGACTGGTTTTGCCGCTTTGTGAGTTCTTTCCGTTCAATCATATTGCTTAACGCTCAACAAAAAAATGAACAGACGCATTCGCATACCCCAACAATATATTTTTCACCGAACCGAAACGGTGGGTATGGGGTTTGGTAGCTTGGCAAGTCTTGCAGGTTGGGGTGCTTTATGCGCAGGAGAGTTTTGGGCCGGCGTTCTTGTGAGTCCTTGTTTCCGTCTGAAAGTTGATGTTGTGATGTAATGTAATGTAAATTGGGCGCTGATTTGACCTTGCTCTTTTTTTTTCTGGTTGTAGTCTACCTAAAAGCGTACGTCTATGTTGTGGTTCGTTTGAAATCCGCAAAGAAGCTAACCGGATCAACTTCTTTTCCATCCGTTTTAGATGGCTCCACCAGAATCATACAATTACCACCCCATCATCTCCCCTCCTGACCCTGAGAATCCATCACCTTACGACGGCGAAACAACATGTTCGATCTGTTATGAAGAAGTGGACCTCTATCCCAGGTCCGGCGCGCTCTCCCTCTCCACCCACGTCCACAGCCGCTCGAATTCACTCGATAAAAAGTCTAGTTCTCCCCTCTCCCCCGCCATTATCTCATCGAAAGACAAGATTTCAAGGGAAAAAGAGTCGGAGAGGGAAGGCTTGTTGGGCGGTCTAGGAGGGTTGGATAGAAGGAATTATGCGATTGCGCCATGTGGCCATGTGTTTCATACGAGTTGTTTGGCGCAATGGATGAGTATCAAGGTACGTCCATGTTCCCTTGTTTTCTTTCTCTCTTCTTTTTTGGCTTTAACGATAGGCGACTGTTTTCTCCTTTTGCCCCCGATCCCTTTCTTCCATATCATTATTATCTCCCCCAATCCCTATTTCCACTTCCTCTTCTTTTCACCTATGCCCCTTGCGATAATGAAGAGAAGCTAATGAAGCAATTATCGTAGACAATTTGTCCATTGTGTAAGAGGAGTTTACCGCCGATGTAGAAAGTCTAGAACGAACCGGGAGCTATGAGAGCGGCGATAGCTTGTGAGAGTTTTGGAGAGAGGGATGGGGGATGGGGGAATTGGTGAGAGCGAAGTAGAGAAAGTCTTAAGGAGGTATGTCGGAAGGTGATTGAATGGATACCACGCATTTTGTAAGATACCCGTTGTATGTATACTCTACATTCCTTGTCATTTTCACGATTATCACCGTCAAAACATCCAAAGCTCGTTAAGATACGGAGAAGATAGCTTGCATACATCTGAAGGATTGAAAGTAGGAAACTGGTTATTATAAGCTCTATGATCCAATGTGTCGAAAACGAAAGTGAGATAATGAAAGGAAAGAAAATACCGAGCCACTGATATCCCTATAGTTTGTGCCCATAAAATTCGAGTAAACACTTAATGTTTTCCTCCTTGACAACCTCTTTTGACGTCCTTCTGGATCTCCTTGACCTCCTCGGTGTTTCGAAACTTGATAATCTTGTCCTCGATGGCGTTGTGGTTCTGGCCACAGTAATAATTGGACGCAAAGAGGGCGGCAATGACGGAGCAGAAGGAGGTGATGAGACCAGCGAGAAAGAGGGGGCTAACAGACTCCATGTAGGCTAAGCGAAGAGCATGTCAGTTGATGCTCATGATTGGTATTAAAAAAAAGACACCAAACGTACATTTCTTGACCAAATCTCGGGGTTCAGTAACTCGGGCAACATTAATGGAGCCAAAGATACCCGCAAGCTCAGTAGCGTTGTAAGTACTACCGAGGTACTTCTCAAGGTGCGCAGGGACCTGTTTGTTCCAAACGGAGGCAGAGATGGCGATGGAGATGGAAGAACCGATAGAAGACCAAAGGTTAAGAACAGCGGTAGCGATAGCCATGTCTTGGTGAGGGACGGAGCCTTGGACACCAATGTATGAAGCGATGACGGAGATGGCGCCACCAAAGCCAACGAGGACCTGAGAGATGACCAAGATGGCATCGGTAGCTTGAAGGGTAGCTCGGTAGGTGAGACCCATGCCACTAGAGGGGAGTCAGTTTAGTTGACGCGACAAAGAGGTCATGACTTACACAACTCGGATAGAGAGACCAATGACCAGAAGGACCTTGTATCGGTGGGTGTATCTGATAAGGAGACCGAAGAAGACAGCGAAACCACACATGGCAACAGTAACAGTGTTGTTAAAGAACGCATAATTTCGGTCCTATCAATGGCTGATCAGTTGGGACTTCATATCAAACTCCAAGCAAGCACTCACGTTCCAGTCAACGATGACGTATACCCATGAAGAAAAGTAACCGTCGACTAGGTAAGAGGAGAAGTAGTAGAAGAAATCGGCGGTAAGACAAGCAATCTGAGAGAAGTTGATTAGCGCTGGGCAAATGGGATGAGATGACGCTTACGAAAGTCCTGTTGAGAACTCGCTTGGGCATGAAGGGGTAAGGGGCAAAGAAACCGTCCCAAATACACCAGCAAATGAACAAGACACCACCGATGACAAGCATAGCAATAAGGGAGGCTAGATTCACGTCAGAGCGATTATTCTGACTATTACCAACACTTACGGTTCTTGTAACCTCCCTCGGCAGTAGTGTACAGTGTCATAGGGGTAAGAAGAAGAGCGAATGCGAAGCCCATGAGAAGGAAACCAAAGACATTCAGTCGAGTCCAGTAGAATCGAAGTTTGCCCCAGGTGTTCATACCAGCAGTCTCATCCTCCTTAACGGCTTCGTGTTGACCGGTAAGAGCGAGTTGTTCACGACGAGCCTTGGAGGAAGCGGCGAGTGAAAGAGCACCAAGTCTTTTGGCTCGGTGGTCACCGATCAGAAGGACGATAAGAGCGGGGGACATACAGACAGGGAGAAGGATGCAGAACATGCCGTACTACGTAGTATTATATTGTGGACTAAACCTCAGAAGATAATAACTTACACCCCATCGCCAACCGTTGGCGCTGTAACCATTGATGTCGGAGACGATGTAACCGGCGACGAAGGCATTGAGGACATACGGCAAATTGACAGCACCGTCAACAAAGGCTCGCCATTGCATAGAGGTGATATCGGCGATAAGCAAACTGTTCACTGCGCAAGTATGAGTTGAGAGATACACACAATGAAGAGAGACGAAGACCTACAGAAACTGATACCCGCGTTGCCCAGAGTGTAGAAGACCTGACCAGCTACGACAGTCTGAATGTTGTGAGCACCAGCACACATGGCGTAACCGATAGCGTAACAAGCGATGGCAAGGAGGAGAGCGTGGGGACGAGACCAAAGATCGGCAATCTTGGCGATGAACGGAGGAGCGACGCCGTTGAGAATACCGTTAATGACACCGATAGTACCAACGATAGTGTGTTTACCAAAAGAAGAGGTAGCAAATTGGGCATCTATGCGAATGCATCAGCTTTCCTGAGATGTTGGTAATGGAGATGAAACTTACAGTAAGCTGTGGTGCTTCGACTTAAAGAGTAAACATAGGCGATCAAACCGATAGAAGCCCAGAGAGAGTAGAGACCCCAACCCTTGCCGAAGACGATGTCTGTGAAAGTCGAAATTAGCCATCGCTGACTCTTCATTAATGGGGAAATAAGCCGATTATGGGAAAGGAAGAGTAACAATAAAGGGTACTAATGGGTCGATCGCAAATGTCAAAGCGACTATTTAAGAGAAAAAGAGAAGGAAATTGATTTTGTGACAAAGACTATAGGCGACTACGGTTGATATGCTCGCTTATCGTCCTATTGAATGAAGTATGAAGAGAAGAGGAATGCGAAAACGACTTACATAAAGCCTCAATTCGAGTAACACCCTTGTCCTGCTCGACAGTCACAGTTTCGGCCTGAGCTTGAGCCGCAGCTTCCTTGGAAAGAGACTCGACATCATTCTTCTCTTGCTCCTCGGACTCTTCGGATTGAATATTGAGGTCGGGGAACGGCGGATCGTTGGTCGCAAGAGTCTTGAGAGTGGCCTCAATGGGAATTCGAGACATTTTGTGGGGATGGAAAGGGGATGGGCGGAAAAAGTACGCTGTCACGGAAAGACATCTTTATATATCACTCTCGGCTCCGTTAACTTTTTGGTGCTCGAAACGCTCTTGAACTTTTCTCGAGGACGTCAAGGGACTCCAAAAGGAAGATAGGAGATAGGGTGTCAGGGGAAGATAGGGCGGCCGAAATCCAGGGATAGGCATTTTCTTGGAGCTCTTGATCAAAATGTGGAAGGTGGGTGAGGATGTGAAGCCGGTCGGGAACCAGGTTCTGTACCTGGGCGGCAATTTTAAGTGTGATTGATCATCTTTTTGAGTTATCCGTGGGTTATCAGATACCCAGTATCTGATTTTTTCGGCCGGCGGGAGCAAATCTTTTTCTTTTTTCGTTCTCGCCGTGCCAAAGTCGCCCGTCTTATTTCTTACACATTTTCGTTGTTGCACAATATGTATGTCTATACAAATATGCACGATAGAAAAGGCGGTAGCAGTGTAACTCAGAATGCAGAATACAGCTAAAAGCACTTCCGATTGCGAGTTGGGATCTGCAGTTTGATAACTTTTTCGACTCCTATCGCATCCTATCCTGAGTTTGTGCTAATATGGACGAGTCTTGGCACTTTCGAAGGATGAGATATATACCAGGGATAGCTGTATCCTAACTTTTGCAAAGCCTTGATCCTGAATGTTGGCCAATTTTGCCTGACATCCGTCATACACAATTTTTACTTCTCATCACCGTTGCGATTTTCTCCCAACGTTCTTCTCCACCCTTTCTTGAATCTTGAATATATAAAAAGACTTGGTGCGTTCTTTTAAATTCTACAGCTCAGAAGCACATCTCGAAATGTACAATTCGATGTGCTCCTGGAAGCTCGAACTGGCTTGACGTCTTCAATATCTGACATGCTCAGTCCAAGATATGCGCACACGACATGGCTACGCCTGTTGTAAGGAGCGGAAAGTAGTGAAAAGAATGCGCTGGGCGGAGAAACATCAAACCCTGTCAAAGGTACCAGGTATCTGGAACTTTCCGCGGCGGAGAATGTCTTCCAAACTTCAGAGTTGGTGTTGGCGAGTTTAATCAGATGCATAAGCTTGGTACCAGTAGTCGATAATGATCGCGTAGCTTGGGTGGGACGATCTTTAATATAAGCCTTTTGCCATTGCAAACTGAGCGTACGGTCATGCATTTTTTGAATAAGATCAGGGCTCCCCTACCTACCGATCATGCAAAAATGGATATGATCAGGCAATGGGGCATTTGATCGGGCTGCTTAATATCCATTAACAATTGGTGCCTGTGCGTGATCAGGATTTTTCTATTTAAGACGCATCTATGCGCGGTGACGATTTGATCTTGCTTGATCTTACTTGATCGGGCTTAATCAGGGTTCGACAATATTTGCGACGTAGCCCTAAATGTCCATATTATGGCTTTCCGCTTTCGCGTATTTATTAGGTTTATTATTTACATTAAAAACAAGAAAGGAGTGGTACTTCAAGTTCTGTATTAGGGATTTTTGTTTTGAGACGCTCTCGCGGGACCCCAGATCAACCCCACACGACATCCGATATGGCTTAAGGGAGTTACCTAACTGGAGAAAACTTTCTGATCACTGTCTCAGCGAGTAAAATGCAGATCCCATTGGGCGGGGTTTGCCGTTGGAATCGCAAGCAGGGTAAGGTTGGACTTGACTAAGAACCGTCGTCCGAGATTTGACCGAAATCGCCGGTAGCCCCGTGCTATAAATTATATCCGGTGACATGACACCGAAAGAACCGGAGATTGCAGGCTTTTGCGCCTGCCACATGTCAAACGCAACCGTGAGAAACCCGGTGGCTGTCGTCTTGAATGTGTTGCTTTTCCAGCGACACGGAAGTCGGCACAAATACATTGATTCTATTTTTTTTATCAGATGGGACCAATCGCTGCGTTGCCGCAGAATAATGTCCTGCACGACTGAATTGTCCGGATCTAAATCCGATAC
>NC_026745.1:2271383-2291499 GCF_000149245.1 Cryptococcus neoformans H99
ATCCAACACCTGCATCGTTGTTATTCTTTGAACATGATCAAAAACGATCATGAAATGACCATTGGGCTGAACTTATCAGGGTCTATTTCAAGCCGAATAAATTGGCCTTGCACGGTCTGTGTCTGTGTCAATGACCCTTATGACCATCTGCCCTATAAGGGGGTCGAAGGCTAGTGGTCAGCAATATTAAGCCTTTTGGCGTTGGTGGTTGGTTCGATGGTTTCATACATTGAATCCCAATCTGACTGCTCAGCCTGCAATCGTGCGCTTCATCATGATGGGGACTCCAATTTGACCAGAAGGGACACAAACCGCGCGGGCTCTTAGGGTGAAAGAGGATACATAAAAAGCTTTCTAGCTTATTGGTTTTGCGTCTAACGTTCGTGTTTAATGATTTTCTATTTTTGTTCCGGTTTTCCTCCTTTCTTCGGTCTCTTCTTTACCCTCTCCTTTTTCCTCGCATCGTAAACGTCCTAGCTCTTGCCCTCACCAGTTGGTCATAATAAATGCTGTCTGTCGTGTTTGTCTGTATCAGTATATGTTCATACATGGTGACCGCCGCTGATTTAGGCTCGACACAAGCCCGGACCTTTGTGCCTTGTCGGAGGCCGGTCGATGTCCCGAAGCCAGATGCACAGCTGCACCAACACTCCCCATAATAATAGGCTGCAAGCGCTCCACCCTCAGGCCTTCATCCTTCCTAATAACCGGCGGTTGACGAGCTCCGGTTTCCCTATGAAGCAGTCCCTCAATCCTCTTTGTCCGTTCATCCAACCGCCTCAGAATGCCTTTCTCCTCCAGCCCACTCCCATGGCCTTGGTCTTGCTCAGGAGAGACAGAGGTAGTGCTTTGGTCGCGGTTTGTATATCCTTCGGGCGCAGATGTAGACGTAATAGGGAGAGCCAAGGAACAACGGGTTCGGAGGGTCCGGCATCGATGACACCCTTCTGGGATGAGCATCTCACATTTCGACTTTCGATGCTGACAGGCCAGACATGCTGTAAGTGGTTTTGTGCGTTTCCGTGGTCAAGGACTGGAACTTGGGGACGGAGCCATTGGGTGGAGAATCGGGTAGAAGAGCAGGCCCCAATTACATTCGGTCGACACCATGCACTGGAACGGAAGCTGAGTGATGGAGAGCGGACACAAAAGCGGAAGTATTTGTATACATCAAATTAATAACAGAAACACAAGCATCATGTATATAAACGTATATTCTAATTTTACCAGGCTAGTATATACAGATGGTGATAATATAATAGAAAGTATTTTCCCCTCTAGTCAGACAATGCGTTGTCCCGCAGGACGTAGGGGATTAACCTCGAGAGGATGGCCTCTCGAAGTTCTCGGTCCGTCAAGACCGCGCCACCTTCCCCGAACGGCCCCCCTTCGGGCACCTCGCCGTGGTAATATTCGTACCACTGGCACAAGTGTGGGCGCCCCAAGGGGTTGCTGTGGTCAATTGACCTGATGGGTCCCTACATATATGGAGATTGTTAGCGCAGACGGTATACCACGACGACAGCAGACTCGCCAGCCCGTCAGGGGAATCCCTTTCATTCATGACACTAGGAACTGGGACAAATTTGGCCGCAAAAATACCAGACGAGGAGATGGCGAATGAATTTTGGCCTTATATGCCAGTTGTCAATAGCGCTTGTAACTATCACTCAGGTGGGAGATACGTACTAGAGCCACCTGTATAAAAGGAGCCTTTCTGATCTCCCTTCGTAGATTTTAATGTCCATCTTTAGAACAGCGATGGAGTCGTCCAACATCGGCTTCAATTCCGATTTCGACACCTCGTTATTCTCCTTGAGCAACGCAAGCATTTCCTCTTTCGTGATGCCAGCCGGGGCGGAGGGACCAAGAGGGTCTGGGGACCTTGTGGGCCTGCAGGTCCTCTCATACCTTGTTCCCCACGAGAACCAATCTGGCATGGAAGGCCGGCTCTGGTGTAATAATCCGGGATGGACGGATCACGAAGGATGAATTGAAAGACGAGGAAGGCGGGCTGAGCCCGCTGTACGTAGACATGTACGTAGGTACGTAATGTTCGTAATGATAGTCCGGACGGGGATGGATATGGTATAAGACCGAGCAGACAGACTTTGTTACTAACATGCCATTTATTCCTTCCTAACTCTCTATCTTCTTTGAGTAAGACCTATCCTCTCCTCACACGACTACCTACTACTTCGGACCACTTCCTCTAGCTCCAGGGCAACTTAGAAGATTTGGTGACGATCCTACGGGTTGCCCAGTAAGTTTCCGTAGCTGGCCCTGGAGAAGGGTCTGATGCAAGTGCTAAGCTATGGATACCGTCAGCATAAAGTTCCAGGAAGTACGATGCTGAGTTAAGTAGATACCTTGACGTGCTTAATGCTCCACTCTGTGATGGGTGTGAGACAGAAGATATTTTCGTTGAGAGACAAAAGGACGTTGTCAGGAACAGCTGTCTCAATGTAACTGATTTTGAACTTGAGTTAGAAGAATTGACTGGACAACAAATGGGGGGTCTTGATAGACCTGCCGAGGTATGGTGATGCGCGCCATGTGTCCCTTTATTTGCCAAACAAAACAACGTAGAAGAAGAGGGAAGAAAGGAAAAGGAAACAAAAGGATAATTCGTTATCAGTGTGATTCATCATTTGGCTTCCGTCTGTTTGTTTGTTGATTGACTGTTCTATTATTATTTAAATTCATTTCAAATTATTATTATTCATTGCAACGCCGGCCGCCGGCGGCCGCGGGGGGTTGTTGTTGATCATTGTACGAATCAATGCCACATCATGGAGGTGGAGGACAACGAGGATTAATTAGCGGGGACGTGAGGATCGATGATGTTGTGGCCGTTGTTTGTCGTGCCGTTGTCATTAAGAAACGACAACAGAAGAGTGATTATTTGGGCATTGCACTCTGCAACAGGGTCACGAGGGGGCCTTCCTGGTTCTCTCCGCTTCAGCTCGACATTTATTTATGCCCCCTATATAGCCCTATATTCTTCACAAATAAACTTATTACTGATCGTGCACGTGTCAACAGCTCAATGGGTTATCGGTTGGCATATGTCAATACGCCTGTCTTCACATTATGTCGGCCGAGAGAGTTGAGGGTCAATTTGGTTGTTGGAGCAGTAAGTCCAAACCATCAATGACTTCCTCTCCTGATCGCCCTGCCTCTACTTTTTTATATCACCTCAGTCCCTGCATCATGGTTGCCCATGTCGGTCCCCTCCTAAGAACACTGTTCAACCTAATTAGTAGAACCGTTTGACATCGAATGCGGCCTCGGCGGAAAAAGTTTGCAAGGCGATATGGGAAGGGGGGCGGGTGTCACGAGCCTGCACGAAGTAGAAGAAATAAGAGATCATAGGAGGGAGTTACGTAATGAAGGAAAGCAAGATTGTTTCAGATAAGAAGGTCCAGCTGGACCTCGTCCGAGAAAAGAACTGGACCTCCAACTGGACCTCCAGCTGGGCCTCAAGGGATATGAATAGATTTCTGTAGAAGTATATAAAGGGGAGCTCTGTCCTCGATCTTGATCTTCTTCCCCTCGAAGATCAATATTTCATAAGTTACTTTGCGAAAGGTCCTCGAGCTCCCAGTGCTCGCTCTCGTCTTACCTTGCACCACCTTCGACATAAACTTACTCCATTAGTATATAAGCTTGCCTGATCTTCCCAAGCGAATATACCTCCGTTCTATACCATACGCCAACAGACAAGTGTCAAGAGGTATATCATACATATACCTCATTGCTTAGTTAAACTACGGCTTTCTATCTCGTCTCCAAGGCCGGACCTTGTTGGGGACGAGTCGTAACATTATGCAACCATCCTAGTACTGAGTGTAGCCTATGGCTCGCTATGGGTCTTTGTATTATAGGTCTCTGTAGCAATGGCGTAACTTGTCATTGAAACCAGGCATCAGCGCAGGAGACTGGGGGCAGAATTGGAGATCAGGTTTGTGTGATCGAACTCGAGTCCTTTACAATCTAAGCCTAATCCTCATTACAACTCTCCTCCTCCCGGCTCTTACCTTACATTACGTAATACTCCATTCCCGTACCGAACGGCCCAATAGCACTACAAAGGCCAAAGCACCGCCATCCAAGTCTAAAGTCTAAAGTCTAACTTGGTTTTTCCTTTTTGTTCATTCTATTAGCATTCAATCATCCACTCAGCAAATCACTGCCTCAACATGTCCTTCACGCCTGGTCATCCCGCTAACGCAACATATCCTTCGCCCTTGTGCTATGTTCCCTTCGATATCAACCAACTATATTCAGTCCCTAATGTGGTGGCCATCAATTCTCTTTCTAAGATACGTAAAAGAAATATGCTTGAGCAACTAGGGATGGCTGCTCGATATCGGTCGATCACAGACGAGTCGGGCGCCAGCACCAATTACCTTTTTTATTTCTATTCCTTCATTGGTTCGAGCGACATACCGCCATATTTTCAATATGATAATTATGATATGTCACGTCAGGAATTTATGGGACGACAATGGTCCGATATAGATGTGGTCAAAGAGTTCAAACGACCGGAAGTGAGTTCTTTCAAGATATTAGATGAGCTCAAAATATCTGACACGTTTCGATATCTTTTCTAGACGGCGAAAAGCGCAAAAGATGGCCGTGCGTCATCCATTTCTTTTGATAGATCGATATCTAAAATCAAATCCATTTCCGAAACGTCGACCGAGAAGGGGGCGACCACACCGGATTTCGTGTTCAGGGTTAGTAGAGGCGGTGTCGTTGAAAAGGTCTGCGGCGTAGGCGAACTAAAATGGCGTACTGAATCGGAAAGAGAGCAGCAGCGCAATTCTTTCTATTACGCCTGCAAGGAAGGCATTTTCCAGTCTGTCTGGTATGTCGTCGCTGCCTTCGACCTGTTTAAGAGCCGACTCGGATTTACGATTGTCGATTGGAGCTTCTGTCGACTAGCGATGATGATGGATGAGGCAGGCAGGAATGTTGTCGTCTTGGAGGCCAATGATAAAGCTGTGAAGAAATTCCACTCTCAATATGGAGATGCCCTTTCGGCCAACGACTTGGATAACCTTGAAGAGGTCTGGAGCGATATGCCCAATACGCTGTTTACTGAAGACTGGGAAATCGATCAAGAGGCTAGAGATCGCTTTGAGGGTACCATTTTGCTCATAATTGCGGCAGTGACATCGGATTTTTCTCCGGTCTTCCCACAATCATCGAACGATAGTCCTTTACCTCTCGGCATTCCAAGCGAGAACCACGTCTATGTGGACGGTCATGCCAAAGAAGGGGCCATCTCATTGCACCATAGAAAGCATTACCACGGTAGACGCTACAGTGTGAAGGCGAAGGTGACCGAAAGTACAGATGAAGGTGGTAACAAGAAGGGGAACGCCAGCGGCGGTGCTAGTGGTGGTGGTGGGGGAGGCTTTGGTGGTGGTGGAGGTTCAGGCAATGGCAAGGGGGGTGGAGGATCAGGAAATGGAGGCAATAGAGGTTTGGGTGGGAATCCGGCTCCACGAAGGTCTTCGAGGCTGAATTCAAATGCAGCTCAAAACAATCCACCCAGCAACAGGCACAATAATGTAGCTAACTTTGATGTTCTGAGCAAGGCGGAATCTACGGAAGAGATCGAGGAGTATGGGGAAAAAATGGAGGAAGATACGGAAGAGATGGACGAAGGTACGGAAGGAATGGAAGAAGGTACGGAAGGAATGGAAGAAGATACGGATGGCCATATGGCGAAAGAACTGGTGGATGCTTGGAGAACTCGTATGTATCGTCTCATTTAGCTTCATGAACGGAGTGGCTTATGATACTAATTTATCTCAGAGGTGTCCATCGCGCGCATGAACGAGGGGCTCCAACCTGTTCCTTACGGTCCTCCTTCCCCTTCAACACCTGGCAAGTTTTCTCTCCCCCCTTCGTATGCAGAGGGCCGTCATCAATTCGCAGCGTCGAGCCAAGCTTTCGTCCCACTCCTTACCCCTCCTATTTCACCTGACGGCGCTAAATTTGGCGGTTCCAACCATGACTATCGTGCGACCCAAAGCACCGTTGACTTTTCCAAGGCTATCGAGGACTTGTCTCGGGCTATCGAGCTAGATGCCAGTGGTCATAAGCCTTTTTGCCTTTCAGAAATCGGCGAGGTTGACATTTCAGAGGACGATGATCCGGCTCTTCAGGATCCATTTGGCCATATTAAAGCGCACTTTCCTCGCGGATTGAGTTTCCGACTCTTGACGCGTGGAGAGATGGACATTGTCTTCGCGAGGGTCGCCTGTGGCGATTACATCTTGAGGGAAGGATAATAGGAACCAGTTGCTGGGTAAGTTTGATGGGAGGGCGTTCGGATTGGCATTCACAGGAAGTCGGAGACAGAAAGCGGCAAATGATAACGATTTTCGGCCATTTACGACCACTTACGATTAATGACGACTCTTCCAGTTATTCACAAGTTATTTGTTTTAGTTGTTAGTTGTTATAACACATGTACATATATTCCTCGTTTGAGTTCCTTCTATCCAGATCCGCCTGGACAGCCGGCGTATATAAATGTCACATACCCATAGGGAGTGTTAAATTCTTGCCTCTTTCCTCCAAATATCTTCCATAAAGTCCAAATCCCCATTTCAAAATGTCTTCCAAACACCGCAATCCATCATCAAAAGTAAAGATGTCAAAACCGGCTCATCTCATCAAAAGGAGAATTCCCCCTATGTGTTCGCCATCCTATTCTATGCTATTCCGTAGAAGAGAAATAAGCTCTAAATAGAAAAGGCTTCCGGGGGAAGGAAGGAGGAGACTGGGCACAGGTACCATTCGATAGGTATGCATGTCAGGAGCATGTTCATACCAAGATATGTGCTGGGAACGACTTGTGGAATGAGATATAAACGTTTCTGTGATACCCATATATCGAGCGGAACAAAGATGAAGTAACAGGCTTGGTGAACACGTGATGTCAAGGAGTTCGATACATGTCCATGTTTTTAATAATTGGGCTGATTGCTTAATAATCTTAACGGGACCAGATGAGCGGAAGTAAATCTGGGTGTTATAGACGGTTAACTCGTGCGTTAATTACGAGGCCGATCGTCTGAAATTAACCTGCTTGACGCTGTAGTGCAATGACTTGTTGTTGGAGTGGAAGGAGTGGAATTATCGTAGTCTTTCCTTTCTCTTTCTTCTCAGAGCCGAGCCGAGCTAGATTTCAAGAACCATTTCCGGGAGCTAGTCTCTTCGGCTCCATATACCCATATATACATATACCCACATAACAATCATAGTAAACACTAAGAGCGTTATGTTATATATTTAGCCAACTCTACACTATACCACAAGTTCGATAACTCCGACAGTAACGAAGGCAAGGCCACCAGACAATACAACTATTTGATTACCTACCACACCTATTTATGAGACCTGGGTGTATAATATCCATTACCACTACACATATATATGAGAACGGCAACCTAGCTGGTATCCGACATACGGTATCATCACTAACAGCTAAACCTTGGGAGGCTATATTCCTTAGTAGCATCTATCGATCTGATTCCGTTAATACAACGGCGGCTGGCGGGTGACAGGAGGACGGAACCTTTTATAACGAGGAGATCGGGATCTTTCACTACAACGTGGCACTCACGGTTAATTTCCCCACCACCCTTTCTCACCGTGTGAACACTAACTTCGTTCAATTCCCAATCTACAAGTAATCAATTATAGCTATTAATTTTCACACAATTTGTAGTCATTTCCCACCTCTCCTTATCTATAACAGCGTCACTAGTGACTCGCTTTCAAGCTTATTGGATCTCCATCACATTGGGAAGCGAATAACGTAGGCATTGTAAGTCTTTATCAAACTTCGCTGTGCTATTCACGTATCTGACGATGATTGTTCTAGGCCCCATCTGTGCATATATTTCCCAGCATTTGTCATTCCGATCTATTTCCGGCGTCCAATATCCCCGACTCCACCAAACGCCGAGCGCTGTCCTGTCTCGCATCTGTCATAACGCTGCGCTTTACTACTCGCTGACGAGGCTTTCCATTTGGCTGGTGTTCGATTAGGGCTAGTTCCAGTTCGTTTTTGTAAGCCTTCGCGATGTTTATCATCTTTTTATCGAATGCAGCTAATGTCATTCAATTTCTAGAAACTCTACTCTCCATCAGGCCTCTTCCTTCGGTTCAAAGGCTCTTTTCCTGGCTGCCATGGCACCTACATCACGAAGCAAAGTGTCTACAAAAGGTCGACCTCAATCAAAGGTCAGAAAGAAGACGGCCGCGCAACCTCCTAGACTTCTTACCCCTCGCCCACCTCTCTCCAGAACAACGTCATCTGAATCTATGGGAGAGCAGATTGAGGTACAACTTGAGTGTCATTCGACCCCTGAAGCGCATCCCTCCCCTGGAGAATCATCTGTGGGATCTCATCCACCCTCTCCAGCCTTATCACATGTATCATATGTTTCCCATGCAGATCTATCTGTCCATTCTCCTTTGTCTAACCATTCCTCTCCATCACACGCCCATAATGAAGGACGTCCGTCACCAACAGGAAGTGGATCTGTCTATGAACCATCTCAGGAACCACCTGAAGGTTATACTGATGTCAACAATGCCGCGCTCAAGAAAGTGCTTGATGCCCACATTACGCCTTTTACTCAACTTCCAGAGACAGCGAGAGCAGAACTGATGGGTTCTACGTGTCCAGATACAGTTGATGTCGATTCATGGGCCATCGCTATGTCGCCAGAATATTATCAACAACATTTCTGCAATGTGCACACCATAGCAACACTGTGCTCATACCTTGCAGTCCGCCCACGTGATTCTGCAGAATATGAAGGCTGGACAGCTTTGGCCGCATCTGGTCATGTCATCTTCATTCACCCCTCCTACTCGAAATCGTTTATTGAACACATGGGTCAGCACCGCCCTATCGAACCGGCAAAAACTGACTTCTGCATCACCACCAGTAGCCTTGTGGTGCCTATGCTAGATGTCATTGAGTGTTTGAAGGAAATCAGTTGCCCAACTCTCCGACTTGTCTGCTATGGCCAGAAGCGTCGCATTACAGATTACACTGTTCCTTTTGAGCCTGCTCAGCCCGACCACTACAAGGCTAGCACCAATCTTTGGGATATCGGTGTCAATGTGCATAGTGACAAGATCTTTCTCTTCAGGCCTGACGGAGGAAGAAGTAATGGGGTTGAAATATACCCTATGGTTATTCCCTTGTCGTCTGACTTTGGCTCTTGCCACATTCATGTAAGGTATGAAGGTACCGACTGCAAACTGAAAATATACCCCCTCCTTGTGCACAAACTCAAGTCTTTGGGCGGTGTTGAAACATCTGACTTTAAAACACATGCCACATTCAAAGCAAGATTCGAACGGTATGGACAAATCCTCAAAGGTCTGGAGAAGATGCCCCCCTCAAAGCTCGGTGGCTATAGAATTGAAGCCACCGTTCCTTCCCGGACATTGCTTGAAGCAAAGAGCTTTGTTGATTCCACAGGGTTCCTCGATATTAACTCGTGGATTTACCCAACCAAACCGCAGCTGCAACCCTTCAAGCTTGATATCAAAGTCATCGCCAAGGAACAGTACATCCAAAATGCCAAAGCAATGATCGCAGCGGCTGATTCTCTTCCTATCTGGAGAGGATCTAATCATATGCCTGTCAGCAAGCCGAAGAAAATGCTCCTGATTGATGTGGCCGCTGCACTTGGCTGGAACGCTAGCGGTTGGAGAGCCACTTCTTCCAATGCTATGTATGCGTGGTGGAACATCTGGACAGAGAAAATTGAACCTTGGCAGTTCGACCCTATCCTTGATCATCTAACCATCAGGTGGAACAACTTCCGGGCAGTGGAGGAGCTGACTGAAATCATTCGAGACAACCTTCCAGAAAGGAAAATCCCTTGCCAAAAAGGATCTATTGCTGACGGCCATTGGTATCACAAGGATACAACCCGAAAGGAGAAGAGGTTCCGGCTTCGCTGTCGACTGCGCAGCTGCCGACATAGCTTAAGCGCCTGCAAAGCACGAGAATGGTATGCGTCTCTTCCACATGATGATATGATACCTTTCCATGTGGTAGGTTTAGAAGCAGCAGCGGAGAGGGAAACCGACCAAGGGGGTCCAGGGAACGACCAACCTGCGTTGGAAGTGCCTATGCCATCTCCCACGGCACTTCCCGAGACAGCTCCAGTGAGTACCTTTTTGCTCGGATGCGAATTCAAATTCTGATCAGTGTTGAAAGTGCAATTCGGTTTTCGACTTCATCCGCAGGAAGTACCCTGGCCCCCAAGAAATGCAGGAACTGCTGCGAGGTTTCAAGGAAAGGGGGATTCAAATCCCTTGTCCCTTGGGCGGTCCTGGGGAAGGGCACGAGTTGCGGAACGCTGGAGGGAAGGTGAGGTTCCGGTTGCGGTGCAAGTTCCGGAAGTGTAAATCTTCAATGGAACTTGTACCATCGCAATACTGGATAAAAACCTTGATTGAGGAGGGCCGTCTGTGCCGCTCATTGGTGGGATTACCGCCTAATGACGATACAGTTGTCAACTTACAGCGACCATCCTCAACCTGTGCCATTGCCGAACCAGCTGTTGCCCCTTCTGTTCCCCTGCCGTCTCATTCTCCTCAACCTGAACCAGCTGTTGCTCCTTCTGCTCCCCTCCCGTCTCATTCTCTTTAAAATCCTAACTTGTGGTGGGGAGAATAATAGAATAGAATATACTAGAATAGAGTAGAATAGAATAAAATAGAATAATGGAGAGCTTATTCATGCATGTATACTGGTGATTGATTCTGAAATTTTTGATGGAGCCACCGGACTTTTACTAAGCATTGCGTGCTGGCACACCATTGAATGAGTCTGCAATGGGTCTCTACCGTGCGTGGTCATCGCCAGGGACAGATAGAGGGTTGTAGGAGGTTGCATTTGGTTCGTGTTTAATTTATTGCGTCGTTATACACTATGTAAAAATTAAAATAAAATCAAATATGTAAAAATGACTGTCCCTTTCTCCTGGCCTCCTAGAGAGTATACCTTTTTTAGATCATAGTCCGTAACGGTGAGGGAGCTCGTCTCTCTAACTCTCAAGTCATTCCTTCGCTGACCTATGAGGGTCGGAGGCTCGCTTTCGACCACAGCGCCCTTGACCTGGTTGAGATGTTGGTGTATGGTTCAGTTGATGGCGTCATGGCGTCGTTGAGTTCATGGATTCCAGCAGTGGCACAAGTCGTCATGTCCAAGGATAATGCACTTCAGAGATGACGTTGAGATAATATATAGCGCGTCAACGATTGAAATGGAAAGGCAGGACGCGATGGACGTTTGGCAGGAGAAGAGACTGATAGGTATACATACGTAGAGATGCGACACAGAATCCTACTCAGAGTTAGAGTTGAGGCGCAGCGTGGTAATGATAGGAGTCACGACAGGAAGAAGGCAGCTGAAACACTTGGGCGTTAGACTTGAGACGACTGAGAGGGACTGGTAGCGGCTTACAGACTGGCGTAACTGTTAGCTTGATGTGTTCTGTCCTATAGCCAATTTTGGGTAGACTTGACACATCCTCCAGAGCAACGCGGACGCTGCTACTGTTTGTTTCCCAATCATCCACTGAAAGAATCTGTCTCAGCTTGGGGAAAACAGCGGAAAACAACGGTGGACTCACACAGTGTAACATTTGTGCTCTCACGACAGCTTATTGATAAGCCCGAAAGGCAGCCGCTAGATATGCTGTTAGTCTTGAGACGTTGATTCGCAGCGTAACCACACTTACAAGTAATGACGCACTGAGCAACCAGCCCTTATTACCACTCTTCTCCAAAGAGACAAGACAATCGTGTCGACTAAATGTCTGAGAGTGATCTCTGCTTGACTCGTCGACTTCCTCCGTTGCATGCTTTGCGAGTTTGTTTCCGTCTTGAAATAAAGAGATAGGTGAACAGGTAATTAATTTCTCTCCTGCACTAAAAATCTCTTGGTTGAGTGCACCGCACGGCTGGTCTGCTTTATAGTAAGGACTGAGCTCGGAAACAGACACTGGCTGTGATGGTATATTAGCATGTAGGGTCGACCATGAGAGAGAAGACAACGAGAGAAAATGGGACAGGGACGTGGGATGGATAATGAGAGGGAATGGGACTTACCAGACGATCTGTGATGCTCTCTACCTATGTACGATATTGCCCTTTTTTTAGGATTGGACCGCCCGCACTCATCCACAGTGCGGGCCGATTTGTATGGGGAGGCGGCGTGGCCCGCTTCCGCGCCTCAGCCAACGGCTCGCAACCACCTCCCGCACTGTGGACCAGTGCGCGTTGACTATGGGGGAATCAGTTTCCCGCCCTGTTTTCAACGTGCAAGCGGCTTGATCTCGTGCGATATCACTTGTACAGTTTCGGATGCATATAACTATTTTTAGCTTGCGTTCTCCTGTACACAGCGGTACCAAGCATAGGCAGATAAACATTGTAAACTGTGGATGGGCAACGCCTTGAAAACGAACGGTTATTTTCACGCGTTTCAACTTGGCCAACCCACTCGGCGCATCTCAACTTGTAACCTGGCGGCTAATGCGTTTGATTTTGAATACAATCTGCCACGCTCCCATTCTATGTTACGTCGTGACCCAGTGGCTAATGAGTTTTCTCCTTTTTTCAATCGCCAAGGAGATTGACCTCTACTCCACCTTTGACGGACGGTCACGTCACGTGTTGCAATTGCATTCTCATCCGTCCATCTGTTTCAATTGCATTCTCAATCGTCAATCATCCATCCATTCATCCACCCATCCATCCATCCATTCATCCATCCATCCATCCAGCCATTCAGACATTCCCTTTTTTATCGCCATCAAACCAAGCGAGCAAGGATGCGCGTGTGACACCAACAAGTCACCCGTCCGCTGAATCTGAAAAACAACACGGACCGCATCGGCTCCACCTAACGATTGGGACTTGCACGAAGGCGGCCATCTCGCAAATTTTTGTATGGGCGCGAAATCCCCGTTTTTTTTCAACCACTCTCCACATCGCAAACCTGTGCCCTATGGGAATTTTATTCCACCGATCGATCCGTCTCAGTTCGCTCTATCGAAGGGTGCGATGCATGGATGCATAGCTTGAGAAAAACCCATGCGCGATGGTAGAAAACCGCTGATGTTCGGCGGTCACCGCGGCCTGAACCGCGCCTTTCGGCCCTCGCCGCTCGCTAACCCTATGGATTGGACCGTTTGATTTTGAATACAATCTGCATGCAACCCTAATGTTACGTCGTGACCCAGTGGCTAATGAGTTTTCTCCTTTTTTCAATCGCCAAGGAGATTGGCCTCTACTCCACCTTTGATCGGTCACGTGTTGCCATTGCATTCTCATCCGTCCATCTGTTTCAATTGCATTCTTGTTCGTCAATCATCCATCCATCCATCCATCCATTCATCCATCCATCCATTCATCCATCCATCCAGCCATCCAGCCATTCAGACATTCCCTTTTTTATCGCCATCAAACCAAGCGAGCAAGGATGCGCGCGTGACACCAACAAGTCACCCGTCCGCCGAATCTGAAAAACAACACCGACCGCATCGGCTCCACCTCGATTCGACCTCGATTTGATCAACACAGCATTTCAAGGGAAGCATAGGATGAGATCCTGGGTTGTGTACAGCGCCCACTGGGGAGACAACTGGTGTGGATGGTGGCATTTATCGGTGAGTTGTACAACAAGCACTCACAGTAGCGTTGGTACTTGTCCCCCTCACTCCTATCACCTGCCAGACAAAAGCCAGGCAAAGCTAGCAGAGATGTGTCACGCAGAGACGACTTGAGACGTATGTGTGACCCCTGCTGGCTGCGTCTGGCTGCGTCTGACTTGACGACTACTCTTGACGCAAGCAAGCAACGTTTGGATGCGTGTGGATGAGACGGCAAGGAGGAGGTATGGTACACGGCGGAGGGCAGGGCGGTGGATGCTGGAGATATAGTACGCTGTACAGGCTGTGAGTTGCTGGTTCGTTTGTCGCCATTGCTCTGAGTGTTACTCTCGCTGACTGTTGTCGATAGTCAAACAGCCGGAAGGGAAAGGATAACAGAGTGCGGAAGGACGTCAAAAGAGCAGACAGTGTCGAAAGCAGGATGGTGAGAGGGGTGGGCAAGATGGAAAGGAAAGGCTGGCGATGGAGAATATAGGGTGCGGATGGAGAGGAGTTTGCGGTAACGTCCATATTTATCCTCGTGACAAAAGACAATGCTGACGAATCGTAGTCTGTGTATGGTGAGCATGGCTGTTTATCTCTTGACGGTTGTCATAGCGCTAACTACTGTACAGGATGGCTCATTTTCAATGTTCACCCTCGACTGCATCCGACTCGACTGCATCCCACGCCGCATGCCCCATTCGAATTCGCTTTCCTCACTAGCGACTCTACACTCGACACTCGGCTATCCCTCAACGCCCGACGCATTTGCTCGGCTACTCCTCAGCATCGATACTCCTCAACATCCGACTCATCACACCCAACTCGTTCACTCTCACTCGGCTACCCCTCCACGCTGGCTCAACTACATGACAGATGAAAGGGAGGATATGCAGGACAGGTGGCAGAGTACACGGTGGGAGGGTGGGACAGGTGGGAGAATATGCAGCAGGAGAGGGTGGGACAGGTGGGAGAATACACGGTGGGAGAATACACGGCGGGAGAGGGTGGGATATGGGTGAGTTTGTTTCTTTCACATGGTGGTGGTCGTTGTATAGTACAAGCTATGCATTGCATGTCGGCCCACACCATTGAGCGAGTGAAGTGTGTTAGTGTGTTATGTCTGAACATTGGCAGCTGGTGAACATTGGCTGAAGGGTGAATAAAGTGGTGCACGCAAGAGACAAGCGAGAGCACTAACAAGGCAGGGAATGATCGATAATATTGGGAGGGAGAAACAGGTCAGTCATAGTCGAGCAAGAGGGGATAAAAACGTACTTACGAAGAGGCCGATAACATACAGCGAGAGAGAAGAGACTAACTTTGTCCAACTGGTTGTAGTGACGGCATTCGAGTAACAGCAGGCCTGCTCTTAAGACATCGGCTGTAATGTATATTAGCAAATAGCGTGAACAATGAGAGGGAATCGGACTTGCCAGATTAGCGGGAACGCTCTCTACCGCTTGCAAGGCTGTTTTATGTCGAAGGAGGAGAGACCATAGGGCGTGTTGATGATTGTTTGGTGATTTGATGATTAAAGAGGACATCAATCCCACCGGTTGATTCGGTCAGTTGGCAGGAATCCCGAGGCAAAGTGATCTCAAAAGAGAGATGCACCATCCTTGCGTCAACCCATAAGGGCCTCCGTTGAGGCGAACCTCTCCGGAAAGGATATCGTGTTACCCGACGTCGTCGCGCAGTGGTGGTGATGCGGGGCGAGGAGTTTTACTTTCTGGGAGCTCGTTGGATGCCAGGCGACTGAAGAATGCCAGGTAGAATGCGAGGGAGGCTCATTTTGTAGAATAGAAGCGGTCAGTCGGCCGAAGGACAGTGATAGAAGATGGATTCTTTGATGGGAACGTAGTGATGTTTGTCGTTATGGAGAAAGAAGTGATGGGAAAGGATGAATGAAAGGGAATGCAGTGGGAGCAGATTGTTGGTTATGTAAAGGAGATAATTATGTAAGTACTGAAATGAGCGTGGATATTATGATGATGGATGATTATGCCCAGCTCGTCATCGCGGGATCATCTCTGATCGTCCTTGATACATACACATATCTATCACATATGTATAGCACATTTCGCACACTAGACGGCAGGTGTGAGCACCGTCGACAACTGAATGCATGTCTATATTGTTGAGGGGAACAAGAAGAAGGGAAAGAAGGTGAAGGAGTAAGACAACTAATGAGGGAAGGAACAAGGCAGGCAATGATATGACTCTGAGTGATTGACTGGTTGTTGTATGCCAGCTGGTGAAGAGTTGCCGAGAGCATAAAGAAAGGAGAGACCGGTGGAGAAAACAAGAAAGGATAGGGAGAAGGAGAAGATAGAACGGAAAGGAGAATGAGATGAGATTGAGTAAAGAACAGGGAATATGCCAGCTGGTGAACAGTTGTGGAACAGAAAGGGTGAAAGAGGATACATGAAAAGCGTTCTAGATTATTGATTTCGTGTCTAAGTTTCGTATTTACTGATTTTCTATTTTTATTTTTATTTTTATTTCAGTCTCCCCCCATTCTTCCATCACTCCTTTATCCTCTCCTTCCTCCTCACATCGCGAACGTCCTAGCCCTCGCTCTAACCAGTTCCAGACTGATTTTCTTCATCATCCCCTCGAACGCCATCGGTCCCATCTCCCTCCTCCATCTTCGCATCTCATCCGCTGTTTCCCTGCTCACTATTCCACCGGTCGACATCACCACTGCCTTGAACAGCCCAGAGTGGGTCGCTGGTGCCTTCCTGGTGGCGTTTTCGCTGACCTTGTCGAGCCAGGAGAGACACCGGTTCAGGACGTGGTTGGTGAGAGAGCTGGCAGCCGGTTTTGCGCTCGTGGTACTCCTGGCATCCCGATCGTTGAGGCAATAGACCTTGAGGTCGTAATCGGTCGCGTGGAGCCCACACCTGCCCCTCACCCTCAAGTCGTTCCGCCTCTGCCCCTCGAGAGTCCTCGGCTCGATCGAGACCACTGCCCCCTCGACGCTCTGCAGGCCACGGTGAATGATTCTGTTGATAGAGTCGTGGCGGCGTTGAGCCCAGGAGTTTCGGGAGCGGCAGAGCTCGTCGTGGCCGAGAGGGGAGTCGGAACCGCAGAAGGAGCAGATTGCCAACGAGGATCCAACCAGAGTCCGGTCATGGAGACCTGTGGCGACCTCTTGGTTGGAAAGTCGCAGCGGCTGGAAGTAGGGGACGACGTTGAGCCAGCGCTTGCCGATCCCAGATGCATTTTCAATGAGTCTTTTGCGTCCAGGATCATTCAAGCCTTCGAGGATGGCTGTCTGCTGATGCTCCCACATAGACGAACAGAGTTCGCGTTGGCTTGGTGTGGGAGCTTCGTCGGGAAGGTCGAGGGCAAAGATATGGGTTAGGGGGTTAGGGTGAAAGAGGATACATGAAAAGCGTTCTAGATTATTGATTTCGTGTCTAAGTTTCGTATTTACTGATTTTCTATTTTTATTTTTATTTTTATTTCAGTCTCCCCCCATTCTTCCATCACTCCTTTATCCTCTCCTTCCTCCTCACATCGCGAACGTCCTAGCCCTCGCTCTAACCAGTTCCAGACTGATTTTCTTCATCATCCCCTCGAACGCCATCGGTCCCATCTCCCTCCTCCATCTTCGCATCTCATCCGCTGTTTCCCTGCTCACTATTCCACCGGTCGACATCACCACTGCCTTGAACAGCCCAGAGTGGGTCGCTGGTGCCTTCCTGGTGGCGTTTTCGCTGACCTTGTCGAGCCAGGAGAGACACCGGTTCAGGACGTGGTTGGTGAGAGAGCTGGCAGCCGGTTTTGCGCTCGTGGTACTCCTGGCTAGGGTGAAAGAGGATACATGAAAAGCGTTCTAGATTATTGATTTCGTGTCTAAGTTTCGTATTTACTGATTTTCTATTTTTATTTTTATTTTTATTTCAGTCTCCCCCCATTCTTCCATCACTCCTTTATCCTCTCCTTCCTCCTCACATCGCGAACGTCCTAGCCCTCGCTCTAGGGTTTGGACGCACAACTATGGGACCCAATGAAACGCGTTTTCTATGGGGTGGCACTCGCCGCCGGGGGGAAAATCGACCGGATCCTCTTCAGGCCCTTGCTATGGGGCATGATGCCCCTCCTATGGGGCCTGATGAAACGTCCAGTAGCAGATGAGCAACCGCTCTTTCGAACGGTCCATAGATCTCGATCTTATGCATATGAAAAATGTTGAACAACCGTGGACAAAAGACAAAACGGTCTTGTTTCGCGATTTTGCCGCGCCTGTTCACCCGAGACTAATCAGTTTGATTTGAATACGATCTGCACGCACCCCATTCTATGTTACGTCGCGACCCTGTCGCTAATGAGGATTCTGCTTTTCTAATAGCCAAGGAGATTGACCTCTACTCCACCTTAGATGACTGCCGCCACGTGTTGCGATTGCAATTGCATTCTCATCCGTCGTCCCATCTGTCATCGATCCTATTTTTTTCTAAATAGCAAAGGAGATTGACCTCTACTCCACCTTGGATGGCCACCACCACGTGTTGCGATTGCATTCTCATCTGTCGTCCATCCGTTTCAATTGCTTTCTTGTTCACCAATCCTTTCTTCATCATCCATCCATCTATCCATCCATCTGTCAGTTTGAACAACACCAGCTGCTCAACAGTCCTCAAAAGCGTATGCTAAGTGGGCCCATGCGCGATCAATTGCTAACGATTGGAAGTTGCAAAGTCGTTACCACTTTGCAAAAAATTGTATGGGGCGCGAATCGCTGTTTTTTTCCAACCGCTCCCAACCGCTCAAACCTGTGCGAAGTGGGAATTTTCTTTCACCGATCGATCCGTCTCGGTTCGCTCTATCGACGGGTGCGATGCATGGATGCATAGCTTGACGAAAAGGGATGCAAAGTGGGAAAAAACTGCTGATTTTCGGCGGTCACCGCTGCCTGACCCGCGGCTTTCGGCCTTCGCCGCTCGCTAACCCTGGTTAACCCCTTCGCGCGCCCAGGCTAACCCCCGGGGGCGGGCTTAAATAACGTAATTAAGGTGGAAACGTTATTTATTCGACCTAGCTCCTAATCCCCTAAGCACCCTTCCGGTTTTTCGACGGTCCCCCTAAGCTCACTTGGTGGATTTCCACTAGGGTTTGGACGCACAACTATGGGACCCAATGAAACGCGTTTTCTATGGGGTGGCACTCGCCGCCGGGGGGAAAATCGACCGGATCCTCTTCAGGCCCTTGCTATGGGGCATGATGCCCCTCCTATGGGGCCTGATGAAACGTCCAGTAGCAGATGAGCAACCGCTCTTTCGAACGGTCCATAGATCTCGATCTTATGCATATGAAAAATGTTGAACAACCGTGGACAAAAGACAAAACGGTCTTGTTTCGCGATTTTGCCGCGCCTGTTCACCCGAGACTAATCAGTTTGATTTGAATACGATCTGCACGCACCCCATTCTATGTTACGTCGCGACCCTGTCGCTAATGAGGATTCTGCTTTTCTAATAGCCAAGGAGATTGACCTCTACTCCACCTTAGATGACTGCCGCCACGTGTTGCGATTGCAATTGCATTCTCATCCGTCGTCCCATCTGTCATCGATCCTATTTTTTTCTAAATAGCAAAGGAGATTGACCTCTACTCCACCTTGGATGGCCACCACCACGTGTTGCGATTGCATTCTCATCTGTCGTCCATCCGTTTCAATTGCTTTCTTGTTCACCAATCCTTTCTTCATCATCCATCCATCTATCCATCCATCTGTCAGTTTGAACAACACCAGCTGCTCAACAGTCCTAACGATTGGGACTTGCACGAAGGCGGCCATCTCGCAAATTTTTGTATGGGCGCGAAATCCCCGTTTTTTTTCAACCACTCTCCACATCGCAAACCTGTGCCCTATGGGAATTTTATTCCACCGATCGATCCGTCTCAGTTCGCTCTATCGAAGGGTGCGATGCATGGATGCATAGCTTGAGAAAAACCCATGCGCGATGGTAGAAAACCGCTGATGTTCGGCGGTCACCGCGGCCTGAACCGCGCCTTTCGGCCCTCGCCGCTCGCTAACCCTATGGATTGGACCGTTTGATTTTGAATACAATCTGCATGCAACCCTAATGTTACGTCGTGACCCAGTGGCTAATGAGTTTTCTCCTTTTTTCAATCGCCAAGGAGATTGGCCTCTACTCCACCTTTGATCGGTCACGTGTTGCCATTGCATTCTCATCCGTCCATCTGTTTCAATTGCATTCTTGTTCGTCAATCATCCATCCATCCATCCATCCATTCATCCATCCATCCATTCATCCATCCATCCAGCCATCCAGCCATTCAGACATTCCCTTTTTTATCGCCATCAAACCAAGCGAGCAAGGATGCGCGCGTGACACCAACAAGTCACCCGTCCGCCGAATCTG